>NC_134399.1:195451081-195751081 GCF_050003625.1 Haematobia irritans | reverse complement strand
TGGGGTTTATATAAATGTCCATAGATATTTTTTCTATGGACTTCGCCATCATTGTTGTTATAGTACCACTACTGTAAAGGACTTTCCCCACTCAAAGCCAGAGAGAGGGAGAATATCCTTTAATAATATCAATTCATTCGACTCGTATTATTTCAAAGGACTCTTTACTACTTGTGTCGTCAACAATGATTATGATGATGACGATGCTAGTCAATTTTGTGCAGAAAAGTGTCAATAACATAATCCATTATACTTTCTCATAGAAATATGCTATTGCTCTTCTTGCTGCTGTTGTTGCTGCTGCTTTATATTGCTTTTAACATAATACCACTAAAAGGAAAGTGCTATCATTGGCAAAATTACAAATTTATCCATCCCTAGCAAAAATGAATGAAGTGTGGTCTCAGCTTTGATGAATCGCTGTAGCATTTTCATTATACAAATATGTATGAAGATGAAATATTTCTTTCTTTCTCTTAGAATTTCTCTTTTGATATCCTTGGAAATGTCATTTATTTTTATTTGCAACGGAGTTCAATACAATATCCCTACCTACCCAAAAGAAGATTCGACCAAAGCAACAATGAGGGACATCATCAGGAGATATTTTATAAAAAGAATATTTTAGTGGTTTCTATTACACATAAAGAAGCACTTGCATCCATCATATTCATAATGATGGAATACAAATTTTATATATAAGAAACATCTAAAGAAGAGAAATAAAAGTGGGCATTGAATAGTATCAAAAAGAAAAACTGAGATGGTAAGGAGTGCTCGGGAGACACCGTGGTGCAATGGTTAGCAGGTCCGCCTTGCATACACAAGGTCGTAGGTTCGATTCCTGCTTCGACCGAACACCAAAAAGTTTTTCAGCGGTGGATTATCCCACCTCAGTAATGCTGCTGATATTTCTGAGGGTTTCAAAGCTTCTCTAAGTGGTTTCACTGCAATGTGCAACGCCGTTCGGACTCGGCTATAAAAAGGAGGTCCCTTGTCATTGAGCTTAACATGGAATCGGGCAGCACTCAGTGATAAGAGAGAAATTCACCAAGAGAGAGAGCCCGATACATCGGGCTGCCATCTAACCTAACCTAACCTAAGATGTGCTCCCTAAAGTTTCGAATATCTGATACAAAAATTTTGAGAATTTTTTCTATAAAAATAAAAATTTGAGAAAATTTTCTAGAAAAAAAATTTGACAAAATTTTTACAAAATTTTCTATGGAAATAAAATTTACAGAAAATTTTCTATAGAAATAAAATTTTGAGAAAATTTTCCATAGAAATAAAATTTTGAGAATCTTTTCTACAGAAAAAAAATTTTAGGAAAATTTTCTAGAAAAAAAATGTTGACAAATTTTTCTATAGAAATACAATTTAGAGAAAATTTTCTATAGAAATAAAATTTAGAGAAAATTTTTAATAGAAATACACTTTTGAGAAAATTTTCCATAGAATAAAATTTTGAGAATTTTTTCTATAAAAATAAAATTTTTGGAAAATTTTCTAGAAAAAAAAATGTTGACAAATGTTCTATAGAAATAAAATTTTGAGCAAATTTTCCATAGAACTAAAATTTTGAGAAAATTTTTTATAGAAATAACATTTTAAGAAAATTTTCTATAGAAATACAATTTTGAGAAAATTTTCTATTAAAATTAAAAGTTGAGAAAATTTTCCATAGGAATAAAATTTAGAAAAAATTTTGTATAGAAATAAAATTTTGAGAAAATTTTCTATAGAAATAAAATTTTGAGAAAATTTTGTATAGAAATACATTTTTGAGAATTTTTTCTATAAAAAAAAATTTTTGGAAAATTTTCTAAAAAAAAATTTTGACAAATTTTTCATAGAAATACAATTTTGAGAAAATTTTCTATAGAAATAAAATTAATAGAAAATTTTCTATAGAAACACAATTTTGAGAAAATTTTCCATAGAAATAAAATTCGAGGAAATTTTCTATAGAAATAAAATTTTGCGAAAATTTTCTATAGAAATAAAATTTTGAGGAAAATTTCCATAGAATATAAATTTTGAGAAAATTTCGTATAGATATAAAATTTTGACAAAATTTTCTATAGAATTACAATTTTGAGAATTTTGTCTATAAAAATTAAATTTTGAGAAAATTTTCTAGAAAAAAAATTGAAAAAATTTCTATAGAAATACAATTTGGGAAAATTTTCTATAGAAATAAAATTTAGAGAATATTTTCTATAGAAATAAAATTTTGACAATATTTTCTATAGAAATAAAATTTTAAGAAAATTTTCCATAGAAGTAAAATTTTGAAAAATTTTCTATATATATATAAAATTTTGAAAAATTTTCTATATATATAAAATTGTGACAAAATTTTCTATAGATATAAAATTTTGACAAAATTTTCTATACATATAAAATTTTTAAAAAATTTTCTAAAGATATAAAATTTTGACAAAATATTCTATAGAAATAAAATTTTGAGAAAATTTTCTACAGATTTTAAGAAAATTTTCTAAAACAAAAATGTTGAAATACAATTTTGAAAAAATTTTCTATAGAAATAAAATAAAAGAAAATTTTCCATAGAAGTAAAATATTGAAAAATTTGCTATAGAAATAAAATTTTGAGAAAATTTTCTGTAGAAATAAAATTTTGAGAAAATCTTCTAGAAATAGAATTTTGACAAATTTTCGATAGAAATAAAATTTTGAGCAAATTTTCTATAGAAATAAAATTTTGAGAATTTTTTCTATAAACATAAAATTTTGGGAAAATTTTCTAGAAAAAAATTTTGACAAATTTTCTATTGAAATAAAATTTTGAAAAATTTTCGATAGAACTAAAATTTTGACAAACTTTTCTATAGAAATGCAATTTTGAGAATTTTTCTATAAAAATAAATTTTGAGAAAATATTCTAAAAAAAAATTGACAATATTTCTATTGAAATAAAATTTTGAAAAATTTTCGATAGAAATAAAATTTTGACAAAATTTTCTCTAGAAAGACAATTTTGATAAAATTTTCTATAAAAATAAAATTTAGAGAAAATTTTCTGTAGAAATAAAATTTTGAGAAAAATTTCCATAGAATTAAAGTTTTGAGAATTTTTTCTATAAAAATAAAATATTGAGAAAATTTTCAAGAAAAAAATGATGAGAAATTTTCTATTGAAATAAAAGTTTGAAAAATTTTCGACAGAAATAAAATTATGACAAAATTTTCTACAGAAATAAAATGTTCCATAGAAATAAAATTTTGAGAAGTTTTTCTATAATAATAATATGTTGAGAAAATTTTCAAGAAAAAAATTATGACAAATTTTTTATTGAAATAAAATTTTGAAAAATTTTCGATAGCAATAAAACTATGACAAAATTTTCCATATAAATACAATTTTGACAAAATCTGTTATACAAATAAAATTTAGAGAAAATTTTCCATAGAAAAAAAATTTTGAGAAGTTTTTCTATAAAATTACAATTTTTTAAATTTTTCTATAGAAATAAAATTTTGAGAAAATTTTCTATAGAAATACAATTTTAAGAAAATTTTTTACAGAAATAAATAATAAATTTTGACAAAATTTTCTATAGAAATAAAATTTTGACAAAATTTTCTATGGAAATAAAATTTTGACAAAATTTTCTATAAATATAAAATTTTGACAAAATTTTCTATAGAAATTAAATTTTGACAAAATTTTCTATAGAAATAAAATTTTGACAAAATTTTCTATAGAAATAAAATTTTAAGAAAATTTTCCATAGAAATAAAATTTTGAGAAAATTGTCCATAGAAATAAGATTTTTGAGAAAATTTTCCATAGAAATAAAATTGTGATAAAATTTTCTAGAGATATAAAATGTTGACAAAGGTTTTGATTTAAAGAAATCGTCCTTAAAATAACGGAAATATTGAATCTTTAGATGTAAGATAAAAACGCTAACTCAATTGAAACTATAGTTGATTTTTTCGACAATATTTACTTATCTGCATATTTTACATCAATAAAGGAAACATCCTAGCTCTGAATAAATTATTTCTCTTGTATATTTGCAAGCAGCAGGTAAATAAACTCACTGTTTATTCTGTACATTCCGTTACAAACAAACCTACCTGGGGCCTAGAATTTTATTTATTTATATACAAAATTATTTCTAAATATACCAGGGAGATTTACATTTCCGTTTTTCCAAATAAAAATGAAATTCTCAATTGCCATTTAATTTGAGTTCATATCCTTGGGAGATCTTTAACTTTTGATTTCTTTACGCTGTGTTATACTAGCAAACACCATTCCATTCAAAGGCCATAAGAAAAGTAAATATTTTCAATTCCTTCACTTAGAATGGCCTATATAAAAGATTAATTAAAGAAATATGTTAGGTGACTTTATTCCGTTACGCTTGGGACTCTTTTTCAGCTGCCCAAGGATGTCTTTAGTCTTGAATGGCTGACTGACATTAAAACAAAACCTGCTACTCTGCATAATATGAAAGCACGTTTCTTATGTAAAACACAGAGAAAAAGAATTTTTTTAGTTACAGAAAAATGATAGGAGAACATAAAATATGCGGGTGTTTTCCAATTTGAATTCAATTTTTATAAGTTTAGGTTGGGATTGTAACACAGAAAAAATATATCCAAAATGTTTCCAATTAAAAAGATGATTGAAAATAAACAATTTTTCAATTAATAAATAAATTGATACAATGAACTTTCAAGATAGAAATATTAAGTTAATAAAGTCCATCATTGAAATTTTTTAATCAAACTCGGAAGACTAAGTCAGTTAAAAAAGCACATCAAAAAATTCAAGAAAATTTTTCCAATTAAAGTCTTAATTGAGTTTTAAAAAATATTCAATTAAAAATTTAATTGATTCAACAAAATTTTTTAATTGAAACAAAAGTCAATCACAAAAATTAATAGTATCAATTAATTTTTTAATTGGATCAATTATTTTTTTAGTTGACTTTCAAAGTCAATCACAAAAATTAATAGTATCAATTAATTTTTTAATTGGATCAATTATTTTTTTAGTTGACTTTCAAGTAATTTTTTAATTGATACTATACTTACTGTGATTGAAAAATTAATTGGATCAATTAATGTCGTGATAGAGTAAAAAAAAATTTGGGTGAGGTAATGGAATTTTTTTTTTCAATTTATAATTAAAAATTTATTTCAAATAATCAATTTTTTAATAAAACTAAAAAACCAAAATCAGTTAAGAAATTAATTGACAATAGTTACGTTTTTAATTAAAAAAAATTATTGAGTTTTGTAATCAACATCAATTAAATTTTTAAATAAACCAATTAAAAACTGAAATCAATTTTCGATATAGCTCCCATATATATCTTTCGCCCCATTTACACCCATATGACGACAGAGGCCAAAGTTGTACTCCGATTTACTTGAAATTTTGTACAGTCCAATCGACTTGAAATTTGGCGTAAGTATGTATTTTGGGCTAGAACAGAACTCTTTTGATTTTAGAAGAAATCGGACTTAAATATATGTTATCTTTGAATATATGTTATCTTGATTTGCTTTAAATTTTGAGCAAGGAGTACAATTGCCATAATGTGTGCAAATTTGGTTGCAATCGGTTCAGATTTATAAAGGGTGGTTAAATTGTAAGGGCCGGTGTTGAGTGTGAACCACACCTAAACGCCAAGTTTTTTTCCGAATTTTATTTGACATTTCTCTATTTCAGACTTAGTCAATTTGAACCATGGACGTCGTGAATGGGCAGAATGGTTCCAAGAAATGGCAACAGTGGATGATCAATTTTCGAAGAAAATCATCTTCTGTGATGAGGCACATTTTCAACTCAGTGGATTCGTCAATAAACAGAATTGCTGCATTTGGGCGAATGAGAATTCAAGAGTGATTGTCGAAAAACCAATGCACCCACAAAGAGTGACTGTTTGGTGCTGTTTAAGGGATGGCGGCATCATCGGACCGTATTTTTTCCAAAATGAGGCCGGTCAGGCAGATACTGCGAATGGTGTTCGCTATCGTGAGATGATAACGAACTTTTTATGGCCCGAATTGGAAGATATGGATGTGGACGATATGTGGTTTCAGCAGGACGGTGCCACTTGCCACACAGCTAACGAAACTATGGCTCTTTTGCACAACATGTTCAATGGCCGTGTTATCTCACGTAATGGCGATGTCAATTGGCCGCCAAGATCATGTGATTTGACACCGTTGGACTTTTTTCTTTGGGGTTATTTGAAAGAAAATGTATACGTCGATAAGCCAGCAACAATTCAAGAGCTAAAGGATGAGATAATTCGGCACATTAACGGATTAGAACCTCCATTATGCCTCAGCGTCATCGAAAATTTGGACCATCGGATGAAGGTGTGCCACCGAGGTCGCAGCGCCCATTTGGCCGATATTTTGTTCCATACATAATTGAGTAATACCAATATATCATAATAAAATAAAATTACAATAATTTCCTAAATAGTTTGTGTTTTATTCAAAATCAACATCGGCCCTTGAAATTTTAACCACCCTTTATGTAGCTCTCACATATATATCTTTCGCCTGATTTCGATTCATATGACCATAGAAGCCAAAGTTGTGCTCTGATTTAAAGGAAATTTTCCACAGGGAGTAGAATTAAGATTCTGGATAGGCATGTCAATTTTAGGCGAAATCAGTTCAGATTAAGATATAGTTCCCATATACATCTTTTGACCGACATTTTGTCCCGAAATTGGCCCCACAAGCCAATTTGGTTGAAAGTTTGCACTGGGAAAACAGTTGATAGTGTCGTAAAGTGTTCGAAATCTAATAGAAATAGGTTCAGATTTAGGTATAGCTCCCATATATATCCTCGCCCGATTTACACTCATATAACCACAGAGACCAAAGTTTTACTCTGATTTACTTGAAACAATGCTAAGGGAATCGAATTAACGTTATCATTATACGTGCCAATTTTGCTTGAAATCGGTTCAGATTTAGATATAGCTCTCATATATATCTTTCGTCCGATTTATACTCATATGACAACAGAGATCAAACTTGTGGACCGATTTACGTGAAATTCTGCACAGGGACTAGAATTAGCACACCCAGAGAAATGATTGGTTGGAATTCGATTACGACAACAGTTTGATAGTGGAGACCCACAATTTTTAATTGTGTGGAATAATTGTTAGTTATTTCTCTTGTTTGATAGTTTATATAATCAATATAACGGTGGTGTGACCAAAAGTTGGTACACACGACCAAATATTGGTCGTTATTTATACATTGAAGTAACTAACCATTTCAATTTATTCCACCCTGTTGTGATAACTGATTTGTTTTGCCAATGTGTCACCAAACCCAAATGAAAGTCCGCCTAGCCAATAAGTTGGTTGTGTTAACAAATTTTATAGTTATAAAGGAATTTGTTACTATGGACTACATAAATATGACAACAAATAAGTTGTTGTTTGATTTCATTAATTATAAACTCTAAATTCTCAAAATTTCAATACAATTCAAATATTTCATGTCGAGTACCCAATATAAGAGAAAATTCTGGCCATAAAGACTTGCTGTGAATTAGGTATATATTCTTTTTAATTCGGTAGCTGCATTCTTAATTGGTGAGTAACATAATCATCAAATGAAATTAATACCACTCACTCACTTACGTTCTTCCCTACTAGAGATATTTTAACAAATGTGACGATTTCCGAGGATGGGAATGGTAAATATATAGATTGGCTACCTCGCCATCGAACTTAAAATCGATCAGAACTGAAGAAAGATTCTGGTGCAAAGACATAACAACATGTCAAGGTCCATGCGTGAGTCACGATCGGGTAATTGTGAGTGGAGCATCAGCAGCATCTGCATCATTTCCATTCAGTTTTTAATAATTAATTAATAATTTAATTAAATACAGACTAAAATTAATTCACCAAATGGTTTCTTTAATTTCTCAAGCATTGGTTGTCCGAAAATAATAAATAGTTGTTTCAACAAACGAATAAAATTTTATTGGTTGGGATTACCAATTAGACTTATAATGTGCCCAAATTTTAGTTATCGAAACAATTTGATATACTGTTGTGCAAGACAACAGTTGGTTGCTTTGACAAATTTTGTCAGTTATATTCTGGTAGTAGATGGGATCGAATAATTTGGTTGGCAAAAGAATTGGTTGGCACAACAAATTTGTTTTCTGTGTGCATTTTAACTATGCATGCTAAATTTGGTTTAAATCGGTTGAGATTTAGATATAGTTCCCATATATATAATTCCCCCGATTTTCACTCACATTACCACAGAGGTCAAAGCTGTAGTCTGATTTACGTGAAATTCTGCACAGGGACTAGAATTAGCATTTTAACTATGCATGTCAAATCTGGATGAAATCGGTTCAAATTTAGATTTAACTTCCATATATATGTTTTTCTGATTTCGCTAAAAGTGGTCAAAATACCAAAATTTTCCTTATAAAATCGCCACAGCAAAGTCGAAAACTTGGAAAATGGCTCCAATTTTCCTACACTTCTGATCCACCGATAAATCATAAATACACTTTTGCGAAGATGTCCAAAAATTGCTTCAGATTTAAATGTTTCTCTTATTTTTATACCCACCAACCACCATAGAATGGTGATGGGGTTATTATAAATTTGTCATTCCGTTTGTAACACATCGAAATATCGATTTCCCACTATATTCTTGATCAGGGAGAAATTCTAAGACGATATAGCCATGTCCGTCTGTCTGTCTGTCTGTTAATAATGAATGATAATGAAGCAATCACGCGGAATTTTTGCACAAACTCTTTTCTTTGCAGGCAGGTCAAGTTCGAAGATGGGCTATATCGGTCCAGGGTTTCTTATAGTCCCCATATAAACCGACCTCCCGATTTGTGGTCTTGGGCTTATAGAAATCGTAGTTTTCATCCAATTTTTCTGAAATTGCTAATCTAGAGGTATTTTAGAACCATAAAGAGGTGTGCGAAAAATGGTGAGTATCGGTCAATGTTTTGGTATAGCCCCCATATAGACTTGTCTCCCGATTTTATTTCTTCGGCTTCTAGAATCCGTAGTTTTTATCAAATTTGCCTGAAATTTGAAATCTAGAGGTATTTTGCGACCATAAACATGAGTGCCGAAAATGGTGATAATCGGTTCATGTTTTGGTATAGCCCCAATATAGACCGATCTCCCGATTTTATTTCTTGTGCTCCTAGAATCCGTAGTTTTTACCCAATTTGCCTGAAAATTGAAATTTAGAGGTACTCAAGAACCACAAAGTGGTGTGCCGAAACTGGTGATTACCGGACTTTGTTTTGATATAGCCCCCCCATAGACCGATCTCTCAATTTTACTTTTTGGGCTTCTAGAATTCATAGTTTTTAACCATTTTGCCTGAAATTGGAAATCTAGAGGTATTTTAGGACCATAAAGATGTGTGCCCAAAATGGTGAGTACTGGTCCATGTCATAAAGTGGTGTGCCAACAATGGTGAGTATCGGACCATATTTTGGTATAGGCCCCATATAGACCGATCTCTCAATTTTATTTCTTGGGCTTCTAGAATCCATAGTTTTTATCCAATTTGTCTGAAATTGGAAATCTGGAGGTATTTTAGGACCATAAAGATGTGTGCCCAAAATGGTGAATACCGGTCCATGTTTTAATATAGCCCCCATATAGACCGATCTCCCGATTTTACTTCCACGGCTTCTAGAATCCGTAGTTTTTTATCTAATTTGCCTGAAATTGGAAATCTATAGTTATTCTAGGACCATAAAGAGGTGTGCCAAATATATTGTCAGCCTTCCGATTTGTAGTCTAGATTCTAGAACTACAATTAAATGTACTGAATATTGTGTGTATCCCTCCATGTTTTTGGAATAGTCCCATAAGTCTGATCTCCCTATTTAACTACTAAGGTTTTTTGAAATTTTAGTTTTTATCCGATTCGTATATGTTTTAGTTTTTATCTGTCCATTTGTTAAGGTCTCCATATAGACCGATTTCAGATCTTGAGGGTACAGAAGGTGAACTGATCACGAAAATTGCTTGAAACTGAATGTAAAATTTCCAGATTTTATTTCTCGTAATCATTTAAATAATTGGCATAAAAATCTACAGATTTTAGATTTCAAACTAGTATATTTTATTCATGGTGGTGGGTATTTAAGATTCGGCCCAGCCGAACTTACTGGTGTTCCACCCCAGGGCATTAGCCGACTTAAATTTTACGCCTATAGAATAGATATAGTACCCAACAAATTTGACGAATTTGATATAGTATCGAAAATTTAGATCTACCAAGTGGTGCAGGGTATATTATAGGCGGTCCCGCCCGACTTTAGACATTCCTTGCTTGTTTAATTTAACAATTGTTATATTTAACCTAAACCTCGTTTTTTTTCTGTATGTATTGAAAGAAATTCACTTTCAGCTAAAAAGAGAACTTATCTTTCAAATTACTTTTTATACAACAATCCTACAAAAGAAAGAAGATACCACAAGAGCATTGCGTACAACAAAAAAAGTACATTAAAATGAAACAGAAATGAAAAAAGCAGCATGAAAGAGACCATAGCAAATGGAAAGTATTCGTCTGTCATGCAATGTTCGTTTATTAGAAAAAGGTGTAAGTACATCTGTAAAAATTTATTTATGTAAGAGAGAGAGAGAGAGGGGGTATACTTAATAATACTCATGCACACATTACATGCATACATACACGCGCACAACGCAATTTCATTTCCGCTTTATAGCAACTTTAGCACACAAAATATGAGGGTATGGCAAACAGCCAACCACTCACATACACAACTGGCGAGCTCCAAACAAATATGAAAGGACAAAGGCAAATTGTTGCTTTTTGACCCTGAAATTCAAGTGTTGGTAGAGAGGGGGTGCGGGGGGAGAGTGTCTATAGAGATGCTTTATGTATATGCTTTACTCCTTGCTACGCCTGACAGTTAAGAAAAATTTCGTTGCCACTTATCTTTGGCTTACTTACCCCCCCACCACAGAGGTGGTATCTTAAAATTTGGCTTTCATCTTGCTGCCAAGATATGACGGAAGAAATTAAGGATATGAAAGCATGCAGGTCATCCTCCAAAGGAAGCAACAAGCCAAACGGCAATTTATCACAGTAAATAATAGCATAACAAAATAAGAAATTATTTACATGCAGTACTTTTTAACTTATTTTTTTTATTAAGCACAAACTTTTATGAAAAGTCCTAAAAGCATCGAAATTTATGGAAGCGCAAATTCGGAATATTTTCAAATCTTTGAGAATTTATTCCGAGAAAAAAATTATGACAAACTGATTAATCCAAGTACGGGATGACTGATATGTAAAGCAAGAAAACGCTATATTTATTTCATTATACCCTGCGCCACACTGTGGAACAGGTTCCACACTGCCTTATATATTTCGATCAAATTTGGCCTTCACTTTTCGGATAATTTCTGATGCTGTTATGGTTGTTTTTGAACGGTATCAAGCATTGCCATTTGAGAGTTTCCCAATAAGTTTTTACGAGTTTTGCAATATGTTGGCGATAGTTATCGTGCAGAAAAACATTTTATCTTGCCTTTCCAAAAATTGTGGTCATTTCTCACTCAATGTTGGGCGCCAATGCATTAATTGAGTTCCAAACAAAGCTTTTGTGATCATTCCACTCAAACGTATCAAATTTCATCGGGATCGGATGAAATTTGCGTCTCCAAGAGACTAACATCATATACACTGAAAAAAAAAATTGTCGTGAGGCCACAGATTTCATATCCCTAAAATACGAACGGGAATTTTGCTTTGAGTAGAAGACACATTTCTCTTGTATAAAATTGTTTTCCTTGTCCAAAAGTCGATAAACTGTCCAATGAAGTCACTTTGTCCTAATAGTTAAATGATTCGACTTAAAATTGGGTATCCTAAAATTTTGTTTAGTTAAATTAACTTGACTTTAATAGTTCCGAAAAATTCTTCAAAATTAAAAAATCGTCTTTAAATTTGTTGACTTTTTGGGTCTTGATGCGTCCAATGCAAAAAGTCGTTCAATATTAGGACATGTTTTTCAAAACTTTTGTTTGAAAGACTTTTCGACTTGAAACATAGCATAAATTCTTCTTGAAGTCGAGTCCGAATTTGAATATTTAAGTTATCGTTAACACGTTTTTTAAGGACTCTGATAGCATATAAAGGAAACAGTTAAAAATATGAATAAATTAAAATTTGTTTCTTAAAATTAAGTAAGCAAAACTTAATTTTAAAAGAGAATTGTGTCTTTTATTTATCCTTACTTCAATTCTCCGCTTCTTTGGCTCGGAAACAATACCAAAATCATTAGTGTACAAACAAAATCTTTGGAACAGGGCAGCCTTTTTTTGTGTATCAAACTTCAGGAGAGTCCGAAAATCAAATCTGGGGGTCGTTTTATATTGGGGATATACCAAAAAAAAATGCGCCGCTATGAGCAAATTGTTACATGGTTGTTAAAAGCCACACCCGGAGAAGAAATATGATCACCACAAAAAAGTTTTAAGAGTAAAATTATACTTTTGGAAAATGAATGATAGTTGAGGATAGTTGCTATCTCATTTTGAGTATATATCGTTCATAAATACTCCCATTTTCTTTGTCGAGAATTTGGAAGACGATCACCGCTCTCCTAGTTTTGTGTTTTGAAATCTTGCACGCAGCGAAGGAATATGATCATCTCAAACATGTTTCAAGAGCAAAATGTTATTTTTGTATGGTGACCATGTAACATGTTTGTCACTAAAATGTTATTTTATCGTCAAATATAATCTGCTTGCCGAAATCAGATACATTATTTCCGAGAAAAGAACATGGTTGCGAAAACCATGTTAAATGGTCACCACCCAAATATAACAGTTTGCTCTTAAAACATGTTTGAGGTGATCATATTCCTTCTCTGGGTGTGGTCTTCGAAATCTTGATCTTATCTGGATCTTGGCTTCTTTTTTCAATTTTTAAATTATTACTGATCTTCTAAAAGCGTTTATTTCTTTTTATACCCTCCACCATAGGATTGGAGGGTATCGAAATATTGCTCTAAGACCCCGTAAAGTATATATATTCTGGGTCGTAGTGAAATTCTGAGTCGATCTAAGCATGTCCGTCCGTCCGTCTGTTGAAATCACGCTAACTTCCGAACGAAAAAAGTTATCGACTTGAAACTTGGCACAAGTAGCTGTTATTAATATAGGTCGGATGGTATTGCAAATGGGCCATATCGGACCACTTTTACGTATAGCCCCCATGTAAACCGACGCTCAGATTTGGCTTGCGGAGCCTCATGGAGGAGCAAAATTCATCCGATCCGGTTGAAATTTGGTACATGGTGTTAACAGAGTATATGGTCTCTAACAACCATGCAAAAATTGGTCCACATCTGTTCATAATTATATATAGCCCCCATATAAACCGATCCCCAGATTTGGCTTACGGAGCCTCTAAGAGAAGCAAATTTCATTCGATTCGGCTGAAATTTGGTACAAAGTGTTAGTATGTGGTCTCTAATAACCGTGCAAAAATTTGTCCACATCGGTCCATAATTATATATAGCCCCATATAAACCGATCCTCAGATTTGGCTTGTGGAGCCTCTAAGAGAAGCAAAATGCATCCGATCCGGCTGAAATTTGGTACATGGTGTAACTATATGGTCTCTAATAACCATGCAAATAGTGGTTCAAATCGGTCCATAATTATACATAGCCCCAATATAAACCGATCCCCATATTTGACCTCCGGAGCCTCTAAGAGAAGCAAATTTCTTCCGATCCGGCTGAAATTTGGTACATAGCGTTAGTATGTGGTCTCTAACAATCGTGCGAAAATTGGTCCACATCGGTCCATAATTATATATAGACCCCATATAAACCGATCCTCAGATTTGGCTTGTGGAGCCTCTAAGAGAATCAAATTATACCCGATCTGGCTGAAATTTGGTACATTGTGTTAGTATATGGTCTCTAATGACCATGCAAAAATTGGTCCACATCGGTCCATAATTATATATAGCCTCCATATAAACCGATCCCCATATTTAACATCCGGAGCCTCATGGATGAGCAAAATTCAACCGATTCGGTTGAAATTTGGTACGTGGTGTTAGTACATGGTCTCTAACAACCATGCAAAAATTGGTCCATACCGGTCTTAATTATATATAACCCCCATTTAAACCGATTCCCAGGTTTGACCTCCGGAGCTCTTAGAGGAGCAAAATTCATCCAATCCGGTAGAAATTTGGTACGTGGTGAAATTTGGTACATTGCGCTAGTATATGGCCGCACGGATGAAAAAGACTGTTTTTCATATGTTTGGCTATAAACATTATATGTTTGGAATACAAATTTTTAAACACAATATTTTTGAGTGCAAGCATATAATGTTCATAAACTAGCATAACATGTTTGGGACATATATGTTAATATGTTAGAACATATTATGTTTGGGACATAAAATGTTTGTAAATATAATATGCTTGGATGCAAACATATATTAATTTAGAAATAGCCTATAAACATATATGTGTTTAGGAGCTTGGAGCGCTATTTAACAGGGAGCGATATTGAATTAAGTTGGTGGTTGTTGCTTGTTATTACAAAATTAACATTTTATTTTTCCTTGGGCAATTGATCTGCTACTTCTTTGATCCTTACAAACTGTGTGGTCCGCTGTTCGAATCCCCGTCCGGCAAAAGGTAAAATTAAAATAAAAAAAATCATAAAATTGAATAATTTCTTCTACAATGTTTGTATCACAGAAAAAAGTGCTAAGAACTAAAAAATCTCGTGGAAGTGAGAAAGATGTGGGGGAATATACAATTAGGCAGAAACAAAATTTTGAGCATTCAGGTCGAAAACCTATGTTGTTAGCACCTATATTACCTGTTTATTTTCATAATTCATTATGATTGTAAATATATAAATAAATAAATAAAATTTTGAGCACAATATTGTTTGGGAGAATTTTTTTTAAGCATATAATATTTTTGGGTGCAAAATGCTTCCAAACATATTATATGTTCACATAATAACATATTGTTTTTTGGAAGACAACATTATTGAATTTGGATGCAAAAATACAAAATGTTTGGAACTTAGACTACCCAAACATATATTGTTTAGACCAATATGCTTTCAAACATATTATATATTGGAAGAGATCAAACATATAAATGTTTGGGCAATACCCAAAAATGTATATGCTTGAAGCAAAATATGTTTGGGAGTATATGTTACAGAAGCGATTTTTTGTGAGCGTGCGCTAACAACCATGCCAAAATTGGTCCATATCGGTCTATAATTATATATAGCCGATCCCCAAAAATAATCTACCAAAATTTTATTTCTATAGAAAATTTTGTCAAAATTTTATTTCTATAGAAAATTTCGTCAAACTGAATTATATACATATTTAATCGGCCTTTTTTTTTTGTATTAAACCCCGTATGGACTAACTTACAATTGAGAAGACGGTGTTAAGAAGTTTTAAGATACCTTGCCATCGGCAAGTGTTACCGCAACCCAAGTAATTCGATTGTGGATGACATTCTTTAGTACAAGTTTCTATGCAAGCCATGGTGGAGGATACATAAGATTCGGCCTGGACGAACTTACGGCCGTATATACTTGTTATTTATTTATTATTTATTTATTTTTTTTTTGTGCATGCAAACTTGTCAAATAATTATTGGTGATTTTGAGAGGAATTTTAATTCATATGGGGCCCAAAAAATACAGGCAACACTGGTCAATTGCAATGAGATTTACAACGATAATTATATTTAAAGTCTTGATCTTATACTGGTATAAAATATAAACTGGTATAAAGTATAAACGAATTCTTCATTTTCACGAAATAAAACTCTTTTGTTTTTTCAAGATACTGTGCAAAACACCATACAAAATTAAAAAGAGGATGTTTTGTTATTCAACATTACCCTCAAAATGCGTACAAAAAAAAGAGAGAAGTCTCAAATGAATTGCTTGGCAATTCAATGCCAACTTTTATACATGTTTACACACGCACACAAACATTCACATACACACTAATAC
The DNA here is from genome assembly GCF_050003625.1 of Haematobia irritans. Taxonomy (NCBI): domain Eukaryota; kingdom Metazoa; phylum Arthropoda; class Insecta; order Diptera; family Muscidae; genus Haematobia; species Haematobia irritans. Next base: position 195,734,991 of record NC_134399.1, on the reverse strand, counting down.
CCATATACATACATTTTTCTGTAATTGCTTAAATGTAAACGTGGGAGAGATTATGTATTCGGTATTTTGAAACAGCCATCAATGCCAAGGGAGGCGAGGAGTATTAGACAGATGACGGTTGAAGTAATAAAACACACACAGACACGCACACACTTACATACAAGGTAATGAGATATAACGTCCAACAGAGATGTAATATTTTACATTAATTTAGACGTGAAGATATTTGCCCGTCTTACTAATGTGAAACATTATCTTTTTAAGCTTCTTGATTTATTGAACATTTAAGAGAACGCATATATTTAATCAATGTCGGCTAACGTGAATCGTTAGCAAACTAACCACAATAAATTACCATTTAGCTTTAACTTGATAATTACCCTAGAAATTTAAATTTACATGAAATAATGAATTTTTTAGTTAAATCTCAAGGTGGGTATTAAGTTCGAGTTTAGCTGCTAAAGTCGTAATTTTTTCACGAGGAAAGTTCCTGTAATAATCCATTTTAAGGAATACAAACTTTTTGAAAATTTTGAAAATTTGCTCCCCATCAAGTTATAATAAAATTTGCAACAAATATGTATAATTTTATGCCTTTTTTTACTGATTTACGAACCTAATACCCACCTTAACAAGAAACCCACCAGATAAGAAAATGTAGGTTAATTTAAGAAATTAAAAAAAATGAACAGGCATAATAAACTTATATTATTGTTAAAGAAAATTTAATATTTTGAAGAAAACTTGGTGTTAGAATTTATGCAAATGTACACTAAAACAAGTAAAGAAAGTCTAAAGTCGGGCGGGGCCAACTATATTATACCCTGCACCACTTTGTAGATCCACATTTACGATACTATATCAAATCCGTCAAATATGTTAGGTGCTATATATAAAGGTTTGTGTTCCCATATACATATATTTAAATCTTACCCGATCTGGACAGAATTTGTTAGACTTCTAAAAAAACTAACATATGGACTTAAAATTTAAGTCGACTAATAACCTGGGGTGGAACACAGTGTTAGTAAAAACAAGTATATACGGACGTAAGTTCGGCCAGGCCGAATCTTATGTACCCTCCACCATGGATTGCGTAGAAACTTCTATGAAAGACTATCATCCACAATCGAATTACTTGGGTTGTGGTATCTTAAAACTTCTTAACATCGTTTTCTAAATTGTGAGTTAGTCCATACGTGGTATATATCAAAGTTACGATACGTAGAGAGCCAGAATTGAAATATGGTGGTCGCTTGTATGGGGGCTATATACAATTATGAACTTGATATGGACCAATTTTTGTGTAATTGGGGATCGATCCAGTCGGACCTAGTTAGGAATTCTTGTTAACGGCCATATACTAGCACAATGTACCAAATTTCAACTGAATCGGATGAAATTTACTCCTCACACAAACAAATTTTTTTCTGATTCAATCACGAAATTAATTGATCCAATTAATTTTTTAATTGAAATGTCTTCAATCACGAAAATGATAGTATCAATCACAGTTTTAATTGGGCATAGAAAAAATTCTTGATTAAAAAATTAATTGATTTTTTCAGCAAATTTCAATTAATTTTTTAATTGATTCAATTCAAAATTTAATTGATGTTGATTGCAAAACTCAATTAATTTATTAATTAAGAAAGGTAACTATTTTTAATTACTTTCTGAATTGGATTAGAGTTTTTATTTGGATTAACAAATGATTGTTTGAAATACATTTTTAATTAAAAATTAAAAAAAAACAGCATTTTTTTAATGAATTAGTCTTCTGAATTTGATTAAAAAGTTAATTGTATCAATTAATTTTTTAATTAAAAATTTTAAAATTTTCAATCATTGACTTAATTAAATTAATGTTTCTATCATGATTAAAAAGTTAATTGTATCAATTAATTTATTAATTGAAAACATTTTCAACTTCAATTAACTTTTTAATTGGAAATATGTTGGTGATATTTTTTTTCTGTGCTCCAAGAGGCTCCAAAACCAAATCTGGGGATCGGTTTATATGGGGGCTATATATGATTATGGACTGATATGGACCACTTTTGGCATGATTGTTATATATCATATGCTACTACCACGTACCAAATTTCAACCAGATCGGATGAATTTTGCTTCTCCAAAAGGCACCGGAGGTCAAATCTCGGTTTATATGGGAGCTATATATAATTATGGACTGTTATGAACCAATTCCTGCATGGTTGTTGGATACCATATACTAACACCACGTACCAAATTTCAACCGAATCGGATGAATTTTGGTCTTCCAAGAGGGTCCGGATGTCAAATTTGGTGATCGGTTTATATGGGGTGATCGGTTTATATACTAACACCACGTACCAAATTTCAACCGAATCGGATGAATTTTGGTCTTCCAAGAGGGTCCGGATGTCAAATCTGGTGATCGGTTTATATGGGGGCTATATATAATTATGGACCGATGTGGACCAATTTTTGCGTGGTCATTACACACAAAAAAAATTTCTGGTTCAATCACGAAATTAATTGATCCAATTAATTTTTTAATTGAAATGTCTTCAATAACAGAAATGATAGTATCAATTAAAACATTAATTGATCCAATTAAAAAATTAATTGGTACTATTAATATTTGTGATTGATTTTTGTTTCAATTAAAAAAATTGTTGAATCAATTAAATTTTTAATTGAATATTTTTTAAACCCCAATTAAAATTTTAATTGGAACAATTTTCGTGATATTTTTTTCTGTGTAGAGACCATATATATATATATACACCATGTACCAAATTTCAGCCGGATCGGAAAAAATTTGCTTCTCTTAGGGGCTCCGCAAGCCAAATCGGGGGATCGATTTATATGGGGGCTATATATAATTATGGACCGATGTGGACCAATTTTTGCATGGTTTTTAGAAACCATATACTAACACCATGTACCAAATTTCACCCGGATCGAATGAAATTTGCTTCTCTTTGAGGAGCCGCAAGCCAAATTTGGGGGTCCGTTTATATGGAGGCTATACGTAAAAGTGGACCGATATGGCCCATTTGCAATACCATCCGACCTACATCAATAACAACTACTTGTGCCAAGTTTCAAGTCGATAGCTTGTTTCGTTCGGAAGTTAGCGTGATTTCAACAGACGGACGGACGGACATGCTCAGATCGACTCAGAATTCCACCACGACCCAGAATATATACACTTTATGGGGTCTTAAAGCAATATTTCGATGTGTTACAAACGAAATGACAAAGATAATATACCCCCCATCCTATGGTGTAGGGTATAAAAATCTGGAAAACATTTAAATCTGAACCAATTTTCAGACAACTTTGCAAAATTGTATTTATGATTTATCAGTCGAGAGATATGTTTTAGAAATATTGGCAAATTGGAGTCATTTTAACAAGTTATCGACTTAGTAGTGGGGATTTTACAAGAAAAATGTATGTGTATTTTGGACATTTTTGCCCAAATCGGAAAATCATATATATGGAAGCTATATCTAAATCTGAACCGCTTTCAACCTGCATAGTTACTATGTTAATTCTTCTCCCAGTGTAAAATTTCACTTAAATCGGATTAGAACTTTGACCTCTGTGGTTATATCTAAATCTGAACCGATTTCAACCAAAAGTGGCATTCATACCCATAACCTTAAACTACATGTACAAAGTTTCAAGCAATTCTGTTTAAAACTTGGGTCTCTTTGGTTATATGAGTGTAAATCGGGCGAGCTATATCTAAATCTGAACCGATTTCAACCAAATTCAGCAAGGAATATTAATTCTACTCCCTGTGCAAAATTTCACGTAAATGAGAGTATAACATTGGTTTCTGTGGTCATATTAGTATAAATTGGGCAAAAGATATATATGGGAGCTATATCTAAATCTGAACCGATTTCTTCCAAAATCAATAATGTGACCCAAAAAACATACTTGTGCAAAATTTGAAGTCGATTGAACTAAAACTGCGACCGAGACTTTGATCAGAAAAATGTGTGGGTCGACTCAGGAACCCATTTTGACAAAAACACCATGTGACTGTCTCGTCTACTTCTGGGTGTTGCACACATATGCACCAACTTATAATACCCTGTTCCACAGTGTGGCGCAGGGTATAATTACGCTATGTTTCAAGTAGACAGAAACTATTCAAAAATTCTATTTTTGAACGCATTTTGCTTTGTTGTCAAGATACAAAAAATCAACAAACATAAAGACGATTTCATTAATTTCAAGGATTTTTTCAGATTTATTAAAGCCATGTTACCTTAGTCAAACACTGAGTTTTTTCCTGTAAAGATATCCAGTTTTAAGTGGAATTACTTAACTTATAGTTATAGGACAAAACGATTTCATTGAAAAGTTTGTCTATTTTTTTCCATGGAAAAAACTTTATATATCCGAGAAATGCGTCTTCTATGCTAAGCAAAAATTCGTATTCGAATTTTAAAAATAAAAAATCTATGGTCTCACGACAATATTTTTTTCAGTGTAGCTGAAAACATATCAGGTCCTTATATTTACAAATTGTTTCACTTTAGATCCATAAAGGGCAAATTTGCTAAAATTTATGTAAAAATATACGTTCAACTTGGCTTAACTTTGGAATTTCGTGTTATTTTTTATTCAAATTGATTATGAGAAATTGGGTCGCATAAATTTTATTTACGAGACCCATTTTCGATGCAATTTTAAAAAATTGACTTTCTCAAATTTTTACTATTATTTTTGAAAAAGTCCAATAATCGGAAGTCGAATTTTAAAAAGTTGACTTTTTTATCCTGGAGCAGGATATAGTGCCGACAACCTGTATTGTGGGCACCATACGCGTTAACAGTCGCCTTAGCACATTGAATTGCCATAACAAAGTCTAAGGATTATTTGAAGAATTTTCATGTCCAAAAAAAACAAGTATATACGGCCGTAAGTTCGGCCAGGCCGAAGCTTATGTACCCTCCATCATGGATTGCGTAGAAACTTCTTCTAAACACTGCCACCCACAATCGAATTACTTAAGTTGCGGTAACGCTTGCCGATGGCAAGGTATCTTAAAACCTCCTAACACCATCTTCTAAATTGTATGTAAGTCCATACGTTGTATATATTAAATCAAAAAAGATCGATCCAATACGTATATAATTCAGTTTGACAAAGTAGACATAAAATTTTGACAAAACATTTCTACAGAAATAAAATTTTAACAAAATTTTCTATAGAAATAAAAATTTTCACAAAATTTTCAATAGAAAGAAAATTTTGACAAAAATGTCTACAGAAATAAAATTTTAACAAAATTTTCTATAGAAATAAACTTTTGACAAAATTTTCTATAGAAATAAAATCTTGGTAGATTATTTTTGGCTCGAGTGGCAACCATGATTATGAACCGAATAAAATTTGAACAAAATTTTCTATAGAAATAAAATTTTGACAATGATGAAAATTTTATTATGAACCGAATAAAATTTTAACAAAATTTTCTCTAGAAATAAAATTTTGAGAAAATTTTCTATAGAAATAAAATTTTGGTAGATTATTTTTGGCTCTAGTGGCAACCATGATTATGAACCGATATGGACCAATTTTTGTGTGATTGGACCAATTTTGGTATGGTTGTTAGCGACCATATACTAACACACGTTCCTTTGAACCGGATCGGATGAATTTTGCTCCTCCGAGAGGCTCTGGAGGTCAAATCTGGAGAACGTTTTATATGGGGGCTATATACAATTATGGACCGACATGGACCAATTTTTGCACGGTTGCTAGAGACCATGTACCAATACCATGTACCAAATTTCAGCCGGATCGGATGAAATTTGCTTCTCTTAGAGGCTCCGCAACCCAAATCTGGGGATCGGTTTATATGTGCGCTATATATAATTATGGACCGATGTGGACCAATTTTTGCACGGTTGCTAGAGACCATATACCACTACCATGTACCAAATTTCAGCCGGATGGGATGCAATTTGCTTCTCTTTGAGGCTTCGCAAGCCAAATCTGGAGATCGGTTTATATGGGGGCTATATATAATTAAAGACCGATATGGACCAATTTTTGCATGGTTGTTAGAGACCATATACCAACACCATGTACCAAATTTCAGCCGGATCGGATGAAATATGCTTCTCTTAGAGGCTCCACAAACCAAATCTGGGGATCGGTTTATATGGGGGCTATATATAATTATGGACCGATGTGGACCAATTTTTGCATGATTGTTAGAGACCATCTACTAACACCATGTACCAAATTTCAGCCGGATCGGATTAAATATGCTTCTCTTAGAGGCTCCACAAGCCAAATCTGAGGATCGGTTTATATGGGGGCTATATATAATTATGGACCGATATGGACCAATTTTTGCATGGTTGTTAGAGACCATATTCCAACACCATGTACCACATTTCAGCCGGATCGGATGAAATATGCTTCTGTTAGAGGCTCCACAAGCCACATCTGAGGGTCCCTTTATATGGGGGCTATACGTAAAAGTGGACCGATATGACCCATTTTCAATACCATCCGACCTACATCGATAACAACTACTTGTGCCAAGTTTCAAGTCGATAGCTTGTTTCGTTCGGAAGTTAGCGTGATTTCAACAGACGGACGGACGGACATGCTTAGATCGACTCAGAATTTCACCACGACCCAGAATATATTTACTTTATGGGGTCTTAGAGCAATATTTCGATGTGTTACAAACGGAATGACAAAGTTAATATACCCCCATCCCATGATGGAGGGTATAAAAACAAATGCCGTTCATGAAATTGTGAACGCCCATAGACGAAAATAATGCTGGTGACATTTCTGAGGGTTTCAAAGCTGCTCTAAGTGGTTTCACTGCAAAGTGGAACGCTATAAAAAGGAGGTCTCTTGTCATTGAGCTTAACATGGAATCGGGCAGCACTCAGTGATAATGGACTGAATAGTCTAAGGGCGTTTTCGTTTCGCAAAAAATATGTTGCCCTGGTGTTACACTACTTTTCCCCTCATTGTATTTTCGCCCAAATGATAGTGTCAATCCAAAGTTATTTTTAATTCATAATATTGTAAATGATACGGGATCCAAAAGCTATGACTGTGTCCTTCATATTTTACAATCAATTTCGAGAATGTTGCACCTTTTTCCCCAATCGAAATCGCATTAAGTGAGCCTAATACATCGGGCTGCCACCTAACCTAACCTATGGACGAAATCGTCAAAATTCCGTTTTGATTTTTTGTGAACGTCTCCTTTTCACTTTGCCACGATTGTGGAACGCAATTTTTTCTAATAGTGGATGGATTGATGTAAATTTATCATCGTCATTTCGTCTGGTGTAGGGTGTATAAAACCTTCAATTGAGCCTCTCCTAAAACTATATGTGTATTTCTCATTAAAATGGACCATCCCTTCAATATCTGAAGCAATAGCATTGATGTTATCTATTTATGTAGACATCACAACAATTTATGGAATATCAAAAACCAATTCAAATTTGTCTTTTTAACTTTTACAATTTCCTTATAATTTGTTCATACCCTGCCTCTTCATCTGTCACATACCAAGGAGTCCACAAAATTTCCTCTTTGAAAGGAATTTCTTCTTCAACTTAAAATATCCGGTTTGGCCATGGTAGCAATAGATTTCTATCAGTCTCGAAGCATTTCAAGTATTCCAACAACTATTCGACAAACTCCGGAAAACCCTTGGGGATATAGCTTCAAGTAGGGTTTTTGCTGTGCTCAAAACCAAAAAGGGTCATCGTTATCTCCGGTCTTTTTATCTCAAATTAGGAAAAGAGATGCTTCAGTAGTAATAGCAGCCAAACAGGGGGTGGGTCCATTTAAATTCATTACGAAGGTTAGATGTGCAAGTACACCCCACCCAAAATCATCAACAACACAACAACAATAGAAACGTTAACAACATATGTAACCCTAACAGGGGATATTTTCCCTGGGGACATCAAAAGGGATTGTGGTAGAGTAGAGATGGTGATTGTGGCAAAACGAAAAAAAAATCCATCTACATGTATATGGACTATGTAGTCAGAAACAGTCCTTGATTCTATGAAAATATGGAATTTCTTAGCCTTAACTAATTCGAACGACTACAACTTGTTGTATCCTGGTATCCTTAGACAGTTCTATTTTGTATGTTTCTGTGCTTGTGTATGTCGTGTCTGGGAGTATTAATGCTGATGGGATGTGTTTGTATTTTGTTATGGCATCCAAGATATTAGACCACCCGACGAAGTTATTCTCTAATGAGCCTTACCGAAAATACTATAATGATAATGATGATGATGATGAAAATGATGTCCATGTCCTATCAAGATCGACATGATGATGACATTCATCATCATTATCATGGATAATCTTGAGATACAAAATTGATTAAATTTATTTGTTCAGCGTTCAACAAAAAAATGAAAAAGAAATGGAAGTAGACCAATGTCTAAATACGAAATGAAAGGCAGAACGTGAGAAATTAATCATAGGGTGGCTGCTATGCAATACAACGAAGTAAGGCGCTATATTTGTCTTGTTATTGTTATTGTTCTAAAGCAAAAAAAAAAATCGGGTATAACATTAAATTTCAGAATCAGTTCAGATTTTTTAGAATTTACTACCTTTGGTACGAATTATGTTGAAGGCAGTCAAAGCCATGACACGCTACAGAAAAGTGACTCTGTAGTATTTTGACCCATTTCCCGCGACGTCTTAAGATAATCGACACTTTGGTATTTTTTAGAGCTAACCTTACTCTCCAAATGCCCCAGACGCAAAAGTCCAACGGATTGAGATCCGAAGACTATGGAGGCTTTATGCGTTGGAAATGAAGCGATGAACCTCATTTTTAAACCATTCTTAATTGACGCGTGTTAGAATTTGAAAGTGGAATGTTCATGTTGTGAGTCTTAAAATGTATTTCTGCCCAGGTATTCCATATCATACATAATTCACCACTGTGGTATCACAATGGACTGAATAGTCTAAGTGAGCCTGATACATCGGGCTGCCACATAACCTAACCTAACCTATCATACATAATTCCCTATTCAATTTGTAATGAGAAAAACATTATTTGTTTTTTTTTTTAAATAACAATAATGATTGAAGAATCATTATTGTTATTTTAAATTCAACTTAAAACCATGCATCATTTCGATAGAAAATTTTTTCATAATTTTATTTCATTCGTTTTGTTTGTTATTGTTGGCTTCTCTTCAATCGTTATTGTTGTTTTTGATCTCAGCTTAAAGCCATGCATTGACTAAACTACAAGTGTAGCTTAACCAACAGAGGAAAAGTATGCTTGTCAAATTTATTTGGGCAAAGCCCTATAAATTTGACTGCAAGATGGTTGGATGTACAGCTGTTTCGGAATTACCACATTCCTCATCAGCATCCTCTACTTGCAGCAAAACTATCAACCGACTATCAAACCCTTTTTCGGGAGGTTCAAGTGTAGTTCACTTTGGGTTGACTGAATGACCCGAATTTATTCTGATAATTGGTTGATAGTTTTGCTGCAAGTAGAGGATGCTGATGAGGAATGTGGTAATTCCGAAACAGCTGTACATCCAACCATCTTGCAGTCTATAGGGCTTTCCCCAAATAAATTAGACAAGGATACTTTTCCTCTGTTGGTTAAGCTACACTTGTAGTTTTGTCAATGCATGGATTTAAGCTGAGATCAAAAACAACAATAATAATTTTATTTCTATAGAAAATTTTGACAAAATTTTCAAAAAAAAAATATATAGAAATAAAATTTTGACAAATATTTTCTATAAAAATTTTGAAAAAAAAATTTATAAAATAAAATATTGACAAAAGAAATAAAATTTTGAGAAAATTTTCTATAGAAACAAAATTGCTATGGAAGAAAATATTTCACAAAATTCTCTGTAAAACTTGTGATATAAAATATAATTTTGACAAACTTTTTTATAGAACTAAAATTTTGACAAAAATTTCCATAGAAATAAAATTTTGACAAAATTTTCTGTTGAAATAAAATGCTAACAAAATTTCTATAGAAATAACGTTTTGACAAATTTTCTATAGAAATAAAATTTTGAAAAAAAAAATTTCTATGAAAAAAAAATGTTGACAAAATGTTCTATAGTAATAAAATATAGAAATAAAATTTTGAGAAAATTTCCCTTGGAAATAAAATTTTGACAAAAAATTTCTGTAGAAATAAAAAAATTACAACATTTTCTATAGAACTACAATTTTTACAAAATTGTTTATAGGATTTTGACAAAAATTTCTATAGAAATAAAATTTTGACAAAACTTTCTATTGAAACAAAATGCTAACAAAATTTCTATAGAAATAAAATTTTGACAAATTTTCTATAGAAATAAAATTTTGAAAAAAAATTTCTATGGAAAAAAATTTTGACAAAATTTTCTATAGTAATAAAATATAGAAATAAAATTTTGACAAAATTTTCCATAAAAATAAAATTTTGACAAAATTTTCCATAAAAATAAAATTTTGACAAAATTTTCTATAGAAATAAAAAAATGACAACATTTTTTATAGAACTAAAATTTTTACAAAATTGTTTATAGAACTAAAATTTTTAAAAATTTTCTATAGACATAAAATTTTTACAAAATCTTCTATAGATATAAAATTATGACAACATTTTCTATAGAAATAAAATTTTGACAAAATTTTGCTATTTAAAAAATGTATCTATATAAATACAATATTGAAAAAATGTTGCTATAAGTATAAGATTTTAACAAAATTTTCCTGAGAAAATTAATTTTCTATCAAAATAAAATGTTGACAAAATTTTCTATAGAAATAAAATGTTGCCAAAATTTTCAATAGAAATAGACTTTTGACAACATTTTCTATAGGCATAAAATGTTGACAAAATTTTGACAAATTTTCTATAGAAATAAAATTTTGACAAAATTTCCTATAGAAATAAAATTTTGCAAAATTTTCCATAGAAATAAAATTTTTACAAAACTTTTCTATAGAAATAAAATTTTGATAAAATTTTCTATAGAAATACAATTTTGACAAAATTATCTATGGAAATAAAATTTTGACAAATTTTCTATAGAAATAAAATTTTGACAAAATTTTCTATAGAAATAAAATTTTGACAAAATTTCCTATAGAAATAAAATTTTGCAAAATTTTCCATAGAAATAAAATTTTGACAAAACTTTTCTACAGAAATACAATTTTGATAAAATTTTCTATAGAAATAAAATTTTTACACAATTTTGTACAGAAATACAATTTTGGCAAAATTTTCTATAGAAATAAAATGTTGGCAAAATTATCTATGGAAAAAAATTTTTACAAAATTTTTATAGAAATAAAATTTTGACAAAATTTTCTATAAAAATACAATTTTGACTAAATTTTCTACAGAAATAAAACTATGACAAAAGTTTGTACAGAAATACAATTTTAACAAAATTTTCTATAGAAATAAAATTTTAACAAAATTTTGTACAGAAATACAATTTGAAAAAAATTTCTATAGAAATAAAATTTTGGCAAATTTTCTATAGAAATAAAATTTTGACAAAATTTTCTATAGAACTAAAATTTTGACAAATTTTCTACAGAAATAAAACTATGAAAAAATTTTGTACAGAAATGCAATTTTAACAAAATTTTCTATAGAAATAAAATCTTGACAAAATTTTGTGCAGAAATACAATTTTGACAAAATTTTCTGTAGAAATAAAATTTTGACAAAATTTTCTATAGAAATACAGTTTTGACACAATTTTCTATAGAAATAAAATTTTGACGAAACTTTCGATAGAAATAAATCTTTGACAAAATTTTGTACAGAAATATAATTTTGACAAAACTTTCAGTAGAAATAAAATTTTGGTAGAAGTTTCCATAGAAATAAAATTATGACAAAATTTTCCATAGAAATAAAATTTTTACACAATTTTGTACAGAAATACAATTTTGGCAAAATTTTCTATAGAAATAAAATGTTGGCAAAATTATCTATGGAAAAAAATGTTTACAAAATTTTCTATAGAAATAAAATTTTGACAATAAAAAATTGAATTTTCTATAGCACTAAAATATTGACAAAATTTTCTATAGCAATAAAATTTTGACAACATTTTTCTATGGAAAAAATATTTGGCAAATTTCTCTGTAAAAATTTTGACAAACTTTTGATAGAAAAATTAAAGTTTGACAAAATGTTGTTATAAAAATAAAAGTTTGACAAAATTTCTATAGAAATAAAATGTTAACATAATTTTCTAAAGAAATAAAATGTTGACAAAATTTTCTATAGAAATAAAATGTTGCCAAAATTTTCAATAGAAATAGACTTTTGACAAAATTTTCTATAGGCATAAAATGTTGACAAAATTTTGCAAAATTTTCCATATAAATAAAATTTTGACAAAAATTTTCAATAGAAATAAAATTTTGATAAAATTTTCTATAGAAATAAAATTTTTACACAATTTTCTACAGAAATACAATTTTGGCAAAATTTTCTATAGAAATAAAATTTTGACAAAATTATCTATGGAAATAAAATTTTGACAAATTTTCTATAGAAATCAAATTTTGACAAAATTTTCTATAGAAATAAAATTTTGACAAAATTTCCTATAGAAATAAAATTTTGCAAAATTTTCCATAGAAATAAAATTTTGACAAAACTTTTCTATAGAAATACAATTTTGATAAAATTTTCTATAGAAATAAAATTTTTACACAATTTTGTACAGAAATACAATTTTGGCAAAATTTTCTATAGAAATAAAATGTTGGCAAAATTATCTATGGAAAAAAAATTTTTACAAAATTTTTATAGAAATAAAATTTTGGCAAAATTTTCTATAAAAGTACAATTTTGACTAAATTTTCTACAGAAATAAAACTATGACAAAAGTTTGTACAGAAATACAATTTTAACACAATTTTCTATAGAAATAAAATTTTAACAAAATTTTGTACAGAAATACAATTTGAAAAAATTTTCTATAGAAATAAAATCTTGACAAAATTTTGTGCAGAAATACAATTTTGACAAAATTTTCTGTAGAAATAAAATTTTAACAAAATTTTCTATAGAAATACAGTTTTAACACAATTTTCTATAGAAATAAAATTTTGACGAAACTTTCGATAGAAATAAATCTTTGACAAAATTTTGTACAGAAATATAATTTTGACAAAACTTTCAGTAGAAATAAAATTTTGGTTGAAGTTTCCATAGAAATAAAATTATGACAAAATTTTTTATAGACATAAAATTGTACCAAATTGTCTATGAAAATAAAACTTAAACAAAATTTTCTATAGAAATAAATTTTTTACAAAATTTTCTATAGAAATAAAATATTGACAAAATTTTCTATAGAAATAAAATTTTGACAACATTTTTTATAGAAAAAAAATTTTGACAACATTTTTTATAGAACTAAAATTTTGACAAATTTTTTTATAGAACTAAAATTTTTACAAAATTTTCTATAAGAATAAAATTTTTACAAAATCTTCTATAGAAATAAAATTGTGACTTAATTTTCTTTAGAAATAAATTTTTGACAAAATTTTCTATAAAAATACAATTTTGACAAAATTTTCTACAGAACAAAAATTTTGACAAAATTTTATAAAGAAATAAAATGTTGACAAAATTTTCTATAGAAATAAAATTTTGACAACATTTGCTATAGAAATAAAAAAATTTGGCAAATTTTCTATAGAAATAAAATTTAAAAAAAAAAAATTCTATGGAAATAAAATTTTGGCAAAATTTTCTATAGCACTAAAATATTGACAAAATTTTCTATAGCAATAAAATTTTGACAACATTTTTCTATGGAAAAAATATTTGACAAATTTCTCTGTAAAAATTTTGACAAACTTTTGATATAAAAATTAATGTTTGACAAAATGTTGTTATAAAAATAAAAGTTTGACAAAGTTTTCTATAGAAATAAAATGTTAACATAATTTTCTAAAGAAATAAAATTTTGACAACATTTTCTATAGAAATAAAATTTTGTTATGGAAAAAGTATTTGAAAAAATTTTACTATACAAATAATATATTGATAAAAATTTTTATATGTTAAAACTAAAATTTTTACAAAATTTTCAATAGAAAAACAATGATGACAAAATTTTTTATAGAACTTAAAATTTTGACAACATTTTCTATAGAAAACAAAACAAAATTAAATTTTTCAAAATTTGGTACATTTTTGATAACTTTTTTTTTAATTTTGGTATATTATATATTCAACACATCAATATATATATAAATATATATTGATGTGTTGAAAGCGGAATGATAAAAGGTCGGGGAAAATTTGCTAAAAAAAAAATTTAAAATTTGTCTAGATTATAAAATATTTTTTATTATAAGAATTCATCTTTTTCCGTTTGTAATAATAAAAATCTTGCAATATCTTCTATGGTGTAGAAGGTTCACTCACGGTTGATTTCCATAGGTTTAATCGAATCAACTACTCAATTGCACTTGGTCAAACAATTCAAAGCCACTTGAAAATTGCATATTCAATTTCCTAAGCACTTCACCATAAATCAATGAGTATTAGTTTTAGAGTATAATGTATCATTCTGCTTGATAGGTCTGCAAATTGAACCATCTGGCTGCCAGCTCATTCATTTATTCATTCATTGCATTTTTGTTTTGTTTCTTTTGATCTTAAGAACTTAACAATTTAACATAACTTTAGCCATAAAGATAAGTGGAAGGATAAATGAAAAAAACGAACGCACTACCAACTCTAAAGCTGAAAAAAGGCTGTGATAAAGATGAAACAGAAAAACTCTTTAAAAGTTGAAAGTGTTTGCCATTGGAATCCACAAAAGTTCCCATTATATTGGCTAATAATGCGCAACGAACAATTGAAACAACCACTGAATGTTAAAAATTTTCGAGTACTAAGAATTAAATTCAATTGTGTTAAAAACTCAGTCTTAACATGCAGAGACAGAGGATGGGAATTTTTTTGAAATAAGTTTTAATGGGGAGGAAACGTTTCCCTTCAAATCACATAGATGATTATACTTAATCTGTTATTTAATAAGTAACCAAAGAAACTAAACTTTCCTCCGGAACGAAATTTCAGACAACAGATACATATTTCGTATAAAGTATTTTCTTTTATCGTATATAAACCCGAATTTATAGCAAGTGATTCAACAATTGCCTCTAAACCTTTTTATTGGCTTTTATCGATTTGTTTGCATTAAAATAAAACTTTGCTTGTCTGATATTTCGTTCCTCACAAAAGAAGACTCTTCTTTCAGTATAGTACGGCATATAGGTAAAGTTCAACGAAAGGTCCACATAGCTCTTGATTTTACATCATGACGGCTTGGCACCACTGTTGACACTCGTGCCAAAAATAATTTACAGAAATTTTGTCAACATTTTATCTCTATCGAAAATTTCTTCAAAATTTTATATCTATAGAAAAGTCTTTCAACATTTTATGTCTATAGAATTTTTTTTCTAAATTTTATTAATATAAAAAATTTGTCAAAGAAAATAGAAAATTGTGTCAAAATTTTATTTCTTTAGAACAATTTGTCAACATTTTATTTCTATAGAAAATTTTGTCAATATTTTATTTCTGAAGAAAATGTTGTCAACATTTTATTTCTATAGAAAATTTTGTTAACATTTTATTTCTAAAGGAAATTTTATCAAAATTTAATTTCTATAGGATATTTTATCAAAATTTAATTTTTATGAAAAATTTTGTCACAATTTTATTTCTATAGAAAATTTTGTCAAAATTTTAGTTCTACAGAAAATTTTGTCAAAATTTTATTTCCATAGAAAACTTTTTCAAAATTGTATTTCTGTACAAAATTTTGTCAAAATTTTATTTCTATAGAAAATTTTATAAAAATTTTATTTCTATAGAAAATTTTGTCAACATTTTATTTGTATAGAAAATTTTGTCAACATTTGATTTCTATAGAAAATTTTGTCAAAATTTTATTTCTATATAAAAATATTATTTCTATTTATTTATCAAAATATTATTTCTATAAAAATTGATGTACCTCTTTGTTGGAGAGGAATATTTTACAAAATCATACCAAAACATCAAGAACTCTACCAATCTACCAAACAGTACAAATCTACAATTTTTGGTAGATTTCTACCAACTATGGCAACCGTGCGTAGAACACGTAAAGAAAAAAGTTTGAAAAACGTTGGTACACGGTAAACATCTTTCATTTTTTTGAATTGCTTCGAAAATTTCAAACTTTTATCACGAAAAAACATTACAGAATTAAAAAAAAAATCCAGATCATTTCGTTTATATCAAGCACTTTTCTTTTCTGAATTTAAGTCTTTAATAAGGCACATTTTGAAGTTCGATAGTAAAACTTCAATACAGTATCATGTGATGTCGAACATCTTTTCGGAATCTTCCGAACATTTTTGAACATATGTACAAATTTTAATTCTATAGAAAATTTTGTCAAAATTTTATTTCTATAGGAAATTTTACCTATCGAAAATCTTATTTCTATAGAAAATTTTGTCAAAATGTTATTTTTATAGAAAATTTTGTCAAAATTGTATTTCTATAGAAAATTTTTTCAGAATAGTATTTCTATAGAAAAGTTTGTCAAAATTTTATTTTATCGACAATTTTGTCAAAATTTTATTTCTATACAAAATTTTATTTCTATAGCAAATTTTTCAAAATTTTATTTCTATAGTAAATTTTTTTCTATAGAAAATTTTGTCAAAATTTTATTTCTATAGAAATTTTTTTTCAGAATTGTATTTCTATTGAAAAGTTTGTCAAAATTTTATTTTTATAGAAAATTTTGTCAAAGTTTTATTTCTATCGAGAATTTTGTCAAAATTATATATCTATAGAAAATTTTGTCAACATTTTATTTCTACAGAAAATGTTGTCAAAATTATATTTATATAGAAAATGTTGTCATTTTTTTATCTATAGCAAATTTTGTCAAAATTTTATTTCTATAGAAAATTTTGTCAAAATTTCATTTCTATAAAAAAATTTTGTCTAAATTTTATTTCTATACAAAATTTTGTCAAAATTTTATTTCTATCGAAAATGTTATCTAAATTTTATTTCTATAGAAAATTTAGTCAAAATTATATTTCTATAGAAAATTTTGTCTAAATTTTATATCTATTGAAAATGTTGTCTAAATTTTATTTCAATAGAAAATTATGTCAAAATTTTATTTCCATAGATAATTTTGTCAAAATTATATTTCTATAGAAAATTTTGTAAAAATTTTATTTCTATCGAAATTTTTGTCAAAATTTTATTTCTATATAAAATTTTATTTCTATAAAAATAAAATTTTTATTTCTATAGAAAATTTTGTCAAAATTTTATTTCTATAGACAATTTTCTCAAAATTTTATTTCAATAGAAAATTTTGCCAAAATTGTATTTCTATACAAAATTTTATTTCTATAGCAAATTTTTCACAATTTTATTTCTATAGAAAATTTTATTTTTAAATTCAAAATTTTTCAGAATTGTATTTCTATAGCAAAGTTTGTCAAAATTTTATTTTTATAAAAAATTTTGTCAAAATTTTATTTCTATACGAAATTTTGTAAAAATTTTATTTCCGTAGAAAATTTTGTCAAAATTATATATCTATAGAAACTGTTGTCAACATTTTATTTCTACAGAAAATTTTGTCAAAATTATATTTATATAGAAAATGTTGTCAATATATTATTTCTGTAGAAAATTTTGCCAAAATTTTATTTCTATAGAAAATTTTGCCAAAATTATATTTCTATATAAAATTTTGTTTCTACAGCAAATTTGTCAAACTTTTATTTCCATAGATAATTTTGTCAAAATATTATTTCTATAGAAAATTTTGTTAAAATGTTATTTCTATAGAAAATTTTGTCATTTTTTTTTAAATAGAAAATTGTGCAAAATTTTATTTCTATAGAAAATTTTGTCAAAATTTTATTTCTAAAGAAAATTTTGTTAACATTTTTTGTTTCTATAGAAAACTTTGTCTAAATTTTATTTCTAAAGAAAATTTTGTCAAAATTTTATTTCTATAGAAAATTTTGTCAAAATTTTATTTTCATAGATAATTTTGTCAAAATTTAATTTCTATAGAAAATTTTGTCAAAATTTAATTTCTATAGAAAATTTTGTCAAAATTTAATTTCTATAGAAAATTTTGCAAAATTTTATTTCTATAGAAAATTTTGTCAAAATTTTATTCCTATAGAAAATTTTGTCTAAATTTTATATCTATAAAAAATTTTGTCAAAATTTTATTTCTTTAGAAAATTGTGCAAAATTTTATTTCTATAGAAAATTTTGTCAAAATTTTATTTCTGTAAAAATTTTTGTCAAAATTTTATTTCTATAGAAAATTTTGTCTAAATTTTATTTCTATAGAAAATTTTGTCTAAATTTTATTTCTATAGAAAATTTTGTCAAAATTTTATTTCTTTAGAAAATTGTGCAAAATTTTATTTCTATAGAAAATTTTGTCAAAATTTTATTTCTGTAGAAATTTTTGTCAAAATTTTATTTCTATAGAAAATGTTGTCTAAATTTTATTTCTATAGAAAATTTTGTCAAAATTTTATTTCCATAGATAATTTTGTCAAAATTTTATTTCTATAGAAAATTTTGTCAAAATGTTATTTTTATAGAAATTTTTGTCAAAATTTTATTTCTATAGACAAATTTGTCAAAATTTTATTTTTTAGAAAATTTTGCCCAAATTGTATTTCTATACCAAATCTTATTTCTATAGCAAATTTGTCAAAATTTTATTTCCATAGATAATTTTGTCAAAATTGTAATTCTATAGAAAATTTTGTCAAAATTTTATTTCTATAGCAAATTTGTCAAAATTTTATTTCTATAGAAAATGTTGTCAAAATGTTATTTATATAGACGATTTTGTCAAAATTTTATTTCTATAGAAAATTTTGTCTAAATTTTATTTCTATAGAAAATTTTGTCCAAATTTTATTTCCATAGATAATTTTGTCAAAATGTTATTTGTATAGAAAATTTTGTCAAAATGTTATTTTTATATAAATTTTTGTCAAAATTTTATTTTTTTAGAAAATTTTGCCCAAATTGTATTTCTATACCAAATCTTATTTCTATAGCAAATTTGTCAAAATTTTATTTCTATAGAAAATGTTGTCAAAATATTATTTCTATAGAAAATTTTGTCAAAATGTTATTTCTATAGAAAATTTTGTCAAAATTTTATTTCTATAGAAAATTTCGTCATAATTTTATTTCTATAGAAAATTTTGTCTAAATTTTATTTCTTTAGAAAATTTTGTCGAAATTTTATTTCTGTAGAAATTTTTGTCAAAATTTTATTTCTATAGAAAATTTTTTCGAAATTTTATTTCTGTAGAGATTTTTGTCAAAATTTTATTTCTATAGAAATTTTTGTCAAAATTTTATTTTTTATAGAAAATTTTGCCAAAATTTTATTTCTGTACAATATTTTGTCAAAATTTTATTTTTATAGAAAATTTTGTCAAAATTGTATTTCTATTTGTTGTTTTGATCAAAATCAACTGTTACCAACAAAAAGGGAGTCAATCCCACTTATTCTAAGTACGTTAATTTTTTATTCTCTATATTAAGAAAGTGTCATGTCCCCACAACTTGATGTAAATTGTAGAAATTTTATATTTTATTCATATTTTAATTTTATTTAATTAATATAAAAAACTATTAACCATCGAAATCACTTTGGTAAATTTGATGAATTTGCTAAACGTGGCAAAAGGACGAATGCTGTTGAATTTGAAAAAATCGGATCAAAGTTAGATATAGCCCGCATATTTCGACAAAATAGATCATTATGATAAATAGCTGCATTTTAATTATATCATAATAACTCACCTTAATTTTTAATAAAACTTTTTATTAGCTTTTTATGGTTACTTTTGGTTGTTGCTGCTGCTGCTGCTGTTGCTTTTCGTTTGCTGGTCTGCCTATCTGACAACTGCTGTAAGACTGCAGGGATTTCAACTACACGAAGTTAAGGGTATAGGGATGCCAATAATATAATACAGGAGAATATTATAGTTAACGTTGATATTGATTACAATTTTTTGTTTTATTGTTGCTCGTTATTGCATTTGATTCGTATGATATGGTAAAGATGTTACTGATGTAGGTTTTATTGCTTTTCGAAGAGATAAAACGGAAGAAGATGTTACTTTGGAGGTTACCTAAAGGAGCTCGAAGATCCTGTTTATTAATAGACGTTAAGGAAAATTCAATTCACGATTTCATTGAGTTTTTTCCAATTAGGTTAATTATTTTTTTTTTTTTGTTTTTAAATTTTTCATTGATATTTGTTGTAAAGCCAAATTAATTCGATTTATTATTGTTTTTTTTATACATTAATTGAAATTCGTTATATTTGGCCCATAGTGGCAATAAATCGAACCTATTGACTGAAAATTTTTATTTTGAAAAGAATTGTTTATTAAAATGATTTATTTATAGCAAAGAAATTTGGAAATTTTCTTACACCAACTGCCAGTATATATGCAATCTAAGGTTTTTTTCCTTTTGATATATGAATTTTCTTTGTTTTTCAGCCCTGCCCTTATATTGAATATTCTGGCAGGTATTTAAACCCTTTGTTTTGCTAATTTGTTTTTAAGCAAAAAACCATATGCTTCCAATGTGACTACGTGTGGTTTTTGTGTTAATTATTAATGCAAATAAGTGAATTAATTATTTAAATTTCATTTACACTGCACTCGGTCTAGAGCTTGTTTGTGGTTGGTTTTTTGTTTTGTTTTGTGTGAATGACTAAAATTATTTTCACTACAATAAGGACTGCATAGTTGGATCGTTTCCGAGGGATAAATAAATGGCGTTTTATGTTGATATGTAAACACTTTTGGCTTTTGTTTTTTTTTTCTGACCTAATTTAAAGTAGCATTTTACTAATAGCTTTATACGTTTTATCGTGTGCACTCATCTAATCACTTTAATTAACGTTTGTTTTAAATGCTTCAACATTTGTTTGTTTTTTTGTCTTCTCGCAATTATTTATTATTATCATTTTGACTTTTCCAGCACCTGTATAGCATCATCCGTCCATCTGGATAATCTGCAAATATAATTAATTACATATGCCATTATCATCGATTTGTAATTATTTGTTTTTAATTAATATCAAAAATATCTATATAAAAAAACCTAAAAACGTATATATTATCGTGGAAAACATGGATGAATACCAAGGTTATGAAAATATATGCATTTACGCATATGAATGCTTAATTACCACTTATTTTTCAACTAAAGCAAGCAAATTTATTTGAGATAATTTATTTTTTTCTAAAGAAAATTTCATAGTTTAAAAGAAAACAAGTAAGGAAAGTCTAAAGCCGGGCGGGTCCGACTATATTATACCCTGCACCACTTTGTAAATCCACATTTTCGATACTATATCAAATACGTCAAATGTGTTGGGTGCTATATAAAAAGGTATACATACATTTAAATATCAGTCGATCTGGACAGAATTTGATAGACTTCTACAAATCTATAGACTCACAATTTAAGTCGGCTAATGCACTAGGGTGGAACACAATATTAGTAAAAAAACAAGTGTATACGGCCGTAAGTTCGGCCAGGCCGAATCTTATGTACCCTCCACCATGGATTGCGTAGAAACTTCTACGAAAGACTGTAAAACGTCTTAATATCGTTTTCTAAATTGTGAGTTAGTCCATACGTGGTATATATTAGACAAAAAAACTTATGTATAGGTAAGTCTACAAATAATTACGAATCGACATGGACTTTTGCACCGTACGTAGAGAGCCAGAATATAAATATGGGGGCCGCTTATATGGGGGCTATATAGAATGATGAACTTGATATGGACCACTTTTTGTGTGATTGGAAATCGATTTATCTGAGGGATATATATAACTATAGACTATATGGACCTAGTTACGCATGGTTTTTAACGACCATATACTAGCACAATGTACCAAATTTCAACTCACTCGGATGAAATTTGCTCCTCCAAGTGGCTCCAAAACCAAATCTCGGGATCGGTTTATATGGGGGCTATATATGATTATGGACTGATATGGACCACTTTTGGCATGGTTGTTAAATATCATATACGATCACCACGTACCAAAATTTCAAGCAGATCGGATGAATTTTGCTTCTCCAAAAGGCACCGGAGGTCAAATCTGGGGATCGGTTTATATGGGAGCTATATATAATTATGGGCTGATAGGAACCAATTCTTGCATGGTTGTTGGATACCATATGCTAACATCACGTACCAAATTTCAACCGAATGGGAAGAATTTTGCTCTTCCAAGGGGTTCTGGAGGTCAAATCTGGGAATCGGTTTATATGGGGCCTATATATAATTATGGACCGATACCGACCAATTTTTACATGGGAGTTTGAGGCTATATTTTAACACCACGTACCAAATTTCAACTGAATCAGATGAATTTTGGTCTTCCACGAGGCTCCGGAGGTCAAATCTGGTGATCGGTTTATATGGGGGCTATATATAATTATGGACCGATGTGGACCAATTTTTGCATGATTGTTAGACACCATATACTAACACCATGTACCAAATTTCAGCCGGATCGGATGAAATTTGCTTCTCTTAAAGGCCTCTCAAGCCAAATCGGGGGATCGGTTTATATGGGGGCTATATATAATTATGGACCGATGGGGACCAATTTTTGCATGGTTGTTAGAGACCATATACTAACACCATGTACCAAATTTCAGCCGGATCGGATGAAATTTGCTTCTCTTAAAGGCCTCGCAAGCCAAATCGGGGGATCGGTTTATATGGGGGCTATATATAGTTATGGACCGATGGGGACTTATTTTAGCATGGTTGTTAGAGACCATATACTAACACCATGTACCAAATTTCAGCCTGATCGGAACAAATTTGCTTCTCTTAGAGGCCTCGCAAGCCAAATCGGGGGATCGGTTTATATGGGGGCTATATATAATTATGGACCGATGTGGACCAACTTTTGCATGGTTGTTAGAGAACATATACTAACACCATGTACTAAATTTCAGCCGGATCGGATGAAATTTGCTTCTCTTAGAGACCTCGCAAGCCAAATCGGGGGATCGGTTTATATGGGGGCTATATATAATTATGGACCGATGTGGACCAATTTTTGCATGGTTGTTAGAGACCATATACTAACACCATGTACCAAATTTCAGCCGGATCGGATGAAATTTGCTTCTCTTAGAGGCCTCGCAAGCTAAATTTGGGGGTCCGTTTATATGGGGGCTATACGTAAAAGTGGACCGATATGGCCCATTTTCAATACCATCCGACCTACATCAATAACAACTACTTGTGCCAAGTTTCAAGTCGATAGCTTGCTTCGTTCGGAAGTTAGCGTGATTTCAACAGACGGACGGACGGACGGACATGCTCAGATCGACTCAGAATTTCACCACGACCCAGAATATATATACCTTATAGGGTCTTAGAGCAATATTTCGATGTGTTACAAACGGAATGACAAAGTTAATATACCCCCCATCCTATGGTGGAGGGTATAATATGTGAAACATTTAAATCTGAAGCAATTTTAAGGAAACTTCGCAAAAGTTTATTTATGATTTATCGCTCGATATATATGTATTAGAAGTTTAGGAAAATTAAGTCATTTTTACAACTTTTGGACTAAGCAGTGGCGATTTTATTTATTTTATTTTTATTTATTTATTTGTATATTTCTACACAGCAAGACAATGTCTTATAATTATAGTGCAGATTTCAATAGTTGAAATAATATCCATCTTAATTTGGGTTACAATAATTCATATTATGGGAAATTTAAAAAAAAATTGAGGAAAAACATTTCTTTTAAATATTAATAATTTATATAATAAATAATTTTTGAAAAGTAATATGTTTTTAGTATTTATAATAATATCGAAGAAAAATTTAACATTTAAATGCAAAGACGTGATAGTATGTAAATAGAAGTTTATGAAGGACAAGATAGATGTAAATTAATTCCGATACAATTGTAGTATTCGCTTTTTAAAAATAAAGGGGTTGCTGATGCTTTGTATGTTGCTCGGTAATGTGTTCCAAAGACGTATTGTACTGATAAAGAAATGCCATTCGGAAACAAGACATCGACGCCTAAATGGTATTATTTTTCTTCCTCTGCTTGATCTTGCGAATCTCAATTTGTAATACAAGTTATCCGGTGTCCGTTTTACTATAAGTTTCTGCAAAAATATCAAAGCCTTTGATTTGAGGAGAGTCTGAAAACTGAATCCATACAGAGAATTCGCTAGATGTGCGACTCAATTTGTAATACAAGTTATCCGGTGTCCGTTTTACTATAAGTTTCTGCAAAAATATCAAAGCCTTTGAATTGAGGAGAGTCTGAAAACTGAATCCATACAGAGAATTCGCTAGATGTGCGACCCGTTGTCGCCTATTCAGTCCATACACATAACGGATGATTCTATTGAAGGCAACATTTAACCTCCGTAGACTCCCCGAGTCACAATTAGCAAAAAGTTCACAGCCATAAATCAGTCCTGGTACTAGTAAAGTTTTCGCCAAGAGAATTCGTATGTTCAGTGGCGTATAGGAATGGCTAAACCACAGCGCTCTTAACCTAGCATAAGTCTGGCCCGCAGCAGAATTGACATGATCTGTCCAACTAAGTGAACTATTGAAAATTACTCCTAAATTCTTCGCTCTGGGGACAACATCTACCTTCTGATATCCGGCGCATGTGGGTGGAAATGCTTGTTCCTGTGTATTATAAGGCATTTCGATTTAGTAGGGTTTACCAATAATCCGTTAGCCTTCGCCCAATTAAATACACGGTTAAGATCATAGTTAAGCCTCTCTACAGTGTCCCTGATACTGCCAACATTGCCGCTCAGGAAAACCTGGACGTCATCAGCATACATGACAGTCTTGCAATGTTCTAATTGTAGGGGGAGATCGTTGGCATATAGTGAGAATAATAACGGACCTATAATGGACCCCTGTGGTACACCCCTATATACAGGTAGAGGTCCCGATCTATCGCCTCCACTATAAACTGTTTGAATCCTGTCCTTAAGGTACGACGTAATTAGGTCCAATGCGGTTGATGAGAATTTAAAGAAACGTCTCAATTTCATGGCCAGATTTTGATGATCAACAGAATCAAACGCTTTTGAGTGGTCCAAAAGTACAAGAAATCCAACTTTGTTGTCATCAATATCTCCTCTCAACGATTCTGAAACCTCCGCCAGGGCAGTGATGCAACTATGGTCCGGGCGAAACCCAGACTGCCTACCAGTCAACAGTGACTCCCGGTGAAGATATTCTGACATCTGAGAGTGCAATATCTTCTCGAAAACCTTAGACAAGTAGCTGAGTATAGATATGGAACGGAAATCCAAATTAGATTTAGGAACCGGAATGATTTTCGCATGTTTCCACATAGTGGGGTACATACTTGTGGTTAAAATCGTATTAAAAAATGCAAAATCGTTGGAAGTATGAGCCTAATAAATTTTGGATCAATACCATCCGACGGCGTTAGACTTCACTTTGGAGAAGCTAATAACCACCTCATCATATGAGACACATCGAAATTCAAAAGAGCCATAAATATCAGAATCGTCCGCTGTTCTATTACTATTACCATAAAAGGAAACATCAATTTGTATGGTCGGAACATTAACGAAGGCCTTGTTAAGTTCATCAAGATCTCCGCAGTGCTGAGAAAGATACCTGGACTTACCAAAGAAAATGTTAGTATTTTGACCATTTTTGTCGAAATCAGAAAAACATATATATGGGAGCTATATCTAAATCTGAACCGATTTCAACCAAATTTGGCACGCATAGCAACAATGCTAATTCTACTCTTTGGCCTCTGCGGTCATATGAGTGTAAATTGGGCGAAAGCTATATATATGGAACATATATCTATATCTGAACCGATTTCAATAAAATTTAGCACACTTAGCTATACTACTAATTGTACTCCTAGTGCAAAATTTCAAACAAATTGGGCTTCTGGGGCCATATAAGTCTATATCGGGCGAAAGATGTATATGAGAGCTATATCTCACTCTGAACCGATTTAAATCAAATTTGACACACCTGACTATAGTACTTAATGTTTTCCTGGTGCAAAATTTCAAGTAAATCAGGGTAAAACTATATATATATATATATATATATATATATATATATATATATATATATATATATATATATATATATATATATATATATATATATATATATATATATATATGGGAGCTATATCTAAATCTGAACCGATTTCAATAAAATTTAGCACAATTGACGATACTACTAATTGTACTTCTTGTACACAATTTCAAGCAAATCAGCGTAAACCTTTGCCTTCTGGGGCCATATACGTGCATATCGAGCGAAAGATATATGTGGAAGCTATGTTTAAATCTGAACCGATTTCTTCCAAAATCAACAGGGTTCTATTCTGGCCCAAAACATAAACTTGTGCCAAATTTGAAGTCGATGGGACTAAAACTGCGACCTAGGCTTTGATCACAAAAGCAGACGGACAAACGAACATGGTTATTCAACTCAGGGATACGCCCTGAGCAATATTGCCTATATCCTCTCCTTTTGGGTGTTACAAACATATGCACTAACTTATAATACCCATAAGCGTAGGAAGACCTCTGGGGAGGGGGCTTAGACCCACCCCCCCCCCCCCCAGAAAAATTTTAGCCCTCCCAGAATTTGAAAACCTATTTACGATTTTACATCTTTATAAAATTTAAACAAGTATATACAACCGCACAAAGTTCCGCTAAAGACTTTCATGCACAATCGAATTACTTGAGTTGTGGTAGCAGTTGCCGATGGCAATGTTTGAAGTCTGATATTTATGAAATAGAGCTGTGATTGAACTTATGGTTTAGTTGAATAACTAACAGCCTGTTTCTGTATGTCGAACGAGTTCAATCGATCGACTGAAATGCATAGCATAAATTCAGCTGTTTGTTTCAATTTTAGTCGATCGACGGAGCTCATTCGACATACAGAAACAGGCTGTAAAGCTCCTTTATTGTATTGTTTAGTCTGGTTTAGTCATCTTAATTAAAAAATAGTAATTGGTATTAAAACTATTCTTTCATAAATTAATATCTTAATAATGCTGCAAAAAAGCGTCGCCAAAAAATAAGTGAAAATGTTCTTTTTGGGTCCGGAAGTGGTGCAAAATTGGCGGAGAAGCGATGAATGTAATAGGACCTCGTCATAGAACGAATGTCCACCGTTTTAACAGCCGTTGCAATAAATTTGCATCACTTCTTACGGTGTGATCCGAATTCAGAGTTTTGAATGTGAATTAAAAAATTTTGTGATATTTTCCCAAATAAATAATTTTTATTTATTCGTTTTTTATTTGATTTTTGGTCGACCTTTTGTTGGAATTATATAAATATTTATAAAGACCTCGAGCTTCAAGAAACATTAATTTATAATAATTTTTATATTTTTTTTTATGATCTTTAATGCATTCTAACGCTTGTTTGAATATTTTCAAAAAATTATCGATTTTTCTATAATGGATTTAGCATTTTTGAATAATTTTTACCATTTTATTTATTCTTACTCTTTTTTTAAACTATTTGAAAAAAGAAAACAAAAATTTCGCATTAAAATATGAAAAAATTAAGTAAAAAACTTCCTGTGTAGTTAATATAATTAACTTCTTTGTGAGGACATTTTTGGAAGTGCTTTTAATGTTGTGCCTTTAAAACAAATCCCATTTTTTGCTGGGAAAAGTGTGGAACTACTTTTAGTTGTTTTATTATATATTATTTTGATGTCTATTTTTTATTTTTTTATGAAATAAAACAATAATTGAACCTATAAGTTCAGTCTATAAATTTTTAGCTAGGGGGGCTATAGACCCCCCCCTAGGAAAATTGTCTAGCTACGCTAATGATAATACCCTGTTCCACGGTGTGGCGCAGGGTATAAAAATGGAGTTCGAGTTCCTAAAAATATCTTTAGCGTCATATTAAAGTTAAGATGGGCGCTTTTATGGTAACATTTACAAATTTTAAAAACTTGTAAACAATTTTTTGGGAAATACGAATTTCGTAAATCCATATTATAACGGATACTTGAAACTAAAACACCTTTCCTTATTCAATAAAAACTTTAAACCGACGATGCCAAAATCCAAATCCTTTTGAACTTGAAGCGTTTTTATCCTAAAGGTTCAAAGATTATTTCAGTGAATTTAAGGACGATTTCTTTAAATCAAAAATGTGTTTCTTTACTTCGTTCAAAGCCCAACGACTTTAACGGCGGGACAAAAATTTACAAAATGTGTGTCCAAAATTTAATAAAAACAAGTATATACAGCAGTAAGTTCGGCGGGGCCGAATCTTAAATACCCACCACCATGAACCAAATATTAGGGTTTCCTTTGAAATTTCAGGAGGGCTTGAGGATTTGAGGACTTGAGGACTTGAGGACTTGAGGACTTGAGGACACTTCCCGAAGATAAATTTAAAGATTTCACCTATGAGGACTATATCAGATTCTGGATTTATAAAACCATTTTTGTTTGAGTTTTAGAGGAATCATTAACATCTCTTTCAGGCAAATTCGATAAAAACTACGGTTTCTATAAGCCCAATAAGTAAAATCGGGAGATCGGTCTATATGGGGGCTATACCAAAACATGGACCGATACTCACCATTTTGGCACACCTCTTTATGGTCATAAAATACCTCTAGATTTCCAATTTTAGGAAGATTGGATAAAAACTACAGTTTTTATAAGCCCAAGAGCCCAAATCGAGAGGTCGGTTTATATGGGGACCATATCAAAACTTGGACCGATGTAGCCCATATTTGAACTTGACCTGCCTGCAAACAAAAGACGAATCTGTGCCATATTTCAGGACGATAGCGCCATTATTGAAGGCTGTAGCGTGATTACAACAGACAGACGGACAGACGGACATGCATATATCGTCTTTGAATTTCTCCCTGATCAAGAATATATATACTTTATATAGTCGGAAATCGATATTTTGATGTTTTACAAACGGAATGACAAACTTATTACAGCCCCATCACCATTCTATGGTGGTGGGTATAAAAAATTTGGAAGTAAATATTATAAACTTTATTTTAATTAAATTTATTATTTTAAAGTAATTTGTCCTTTTGTAAATTTCGCATCCTACACAAATTCCCCGGTTCGATTTCAATAAAATTTCAAACATAAAGAAAATTAGGAACTATTTTGTGAGAAATTTAAATTTATTAATATTTTACACCTTTTTTGTAAAATATTTTTTTCTTTTTTGAGTTAATTGTTCTTGAATAATTTATAAGATATTTTATATCTATGAAGCCATACAGTTAATTTCCAACTTCTTTGCTTGCGTACCGAAATAAATTTAAGTACATTAGTATTTCAAATGTATTAGCGTTGATAGAGGGGAGAAAACACCTACTACATTTAGATTCCTAATAAAGTCTTTCCGGACGAAATCAAATAAAAATAATAATAAAGAAGATAAGATAGGACGAAAAACCGATTTAATAAAGATTTATACAAATTTGTTGTATTATGTATGAGAATGTAATAAATTCTACGGATTTCCTCATCACTTTTCATCCCCAAATGCCTGCCGTGTTTGTGTCAGTTACTGGCCTCACCAACTGCGGCAACTTGAAGTAACCCTTTCCGACCGTGTACGCACAATTGTGCGGGTAAGTTTAAGCCTCTATAATTTCTTTAATATATGACGTATTGCGATAAGAGCGGCAAAAAATAATTATGTGTGCTCTCTCTTTGTCTAAGAATGTGAAGAACCGTTATAGATATTTGTTTTTCATATTAATTTTGTAGTTTCAGCAGTGTACTTTGCGCATTTGTAAAAATTAGTGGAAGATGTAAGTTTGCAAATAAATTAAAATTATTTAAGTTGTGGAATATTTCATCAAACAAGTGTTTTCAATAAGAAAACATATTAAATATTGTATGCAAACAGTAACTTCGTGAATATTTTGCGTTTTTTGATATTTTTACGTCCGGATTTTTACCGGAATTTACCGGACGGCAACAATTGTGCGTATCCTGAAAAAACAGGATACAGGATCAAACTGAACAAACTTATTAATTTAAAATGTTCTATGTGCGCATAAATAACAGAATTCAAAAATTTAGGAAAATCTATCACGTGGATCGGCTATAGGTCGGAAAGGGGTAAAGGAAAAATGCAGTAAATAATAAAAAAAGAACACAGATATGAAGGTTTACAACATTAGGATGGCTGGCGATAAGGATATTTAATATCTTGTTAACATTTTTCTTTAGGGCAGCTTAAAGAAAAACATAAAATGGAAAAAGAGATACAATTTACGCAATGAGGTCTTCATTAAAAAATCCTAAAAAAATGGGATATGATCATGCGTATTCAATACATATACATAAAAAATTGCCATGTGAGTAAAAATATTTTCAAGCAAACTTAAATTTTCCGCAAATTCGAAAAAAATCATATTTAAGTTAAATACAAGTAATATTAGAGAATAATACGTCATAGGTTTGAAATTAATACCAAAGTAGTCACAACTTGTTTTCCGACGAAGTATCATTTCAATTATTTTTCGACTTGTCTATTTTGTAAAGTGTTAATAAATAAAATTTAATGGCATTACATTTTGAGCAAAAAATCCAACATATTTTCATTATTTCATTACCAGGTGAATTATTTTCGTTCTTCCTATTACACATTCCTTACATTGTATATATCATCAACGTCCTCCTATCTTGCTGGGATAATTTGTGTTTATACAGGATTTCCACTGCTAATTAAATTTCTTACTTCGAGCTGTAACCACGGTTGCCACAGTTGATAGAATTTTACCAAAAATGCTATATATTATTATTGTTTGGTTAACTGTTAGAATTTTTGAAGTTTTGGTAGATTTTTCAAAAAATATTTCTATAGAAATAAAATTTTTACAAATTTTTCTATAGAAATAAAATTGTGACAAAATTGTTTATAGAAATGAAATTGTGACAAAATTTTCTATAGAAAAAACATTTTGAAAATTTTGAAAAAATAAAATGTTTGTATTTGTATTTTGAAAAAATAAAATGTTGAAAAAATTTTTGTGTAAAAATAAAAATTTGACAAATTTTTTGTAAGAAATAAATATGACAACATTTTCTTTAGAAATAAAATTTTGACAAAAATTTTATAGAAATAAAATTCTGACAAAATTTTCTATAGAAATAAAATGTTGACAAAATTTTCTATAGAAATAAAATTTTAACAAAATTCTCTATAGAAATAACATTTTTTACAGAAATTTCTGTAGAAATAAAATTTGGTAAAATTCTATATAGAAATAAATTGTTTACAAAATTTCCTATAGAAATAAAATTTTGACAAAATTTTCTATAGAAATAAAATTGTGACAAAATTTTCTATAGATATAAAATTTTGACAAAATTTTCTATAGAAATAAAATTTGACAAAATTTTCTATAGAAATCAAATTTTGACAAAACTTTTTTATAGAAATAAAAATTTGACAAAATTTTTGTATAGAAATAAAAATTTTACAAAATTTTTGTATAAAAATAAAAATGTTATAAAATTTTCTATAGAAATAAAATTTTTTAGAAAATGTGCTATAGAAGTAACATTTTTTACAAAATTTTCTATAAAAATAAAAATGTTTACAAAATTTTCTATATATATGTATAATATTTTGACATAATTTTCTTTAGAAATAAAATTTGGAAAAATTTTCTATAGAAAAAAATTTGGAAAAATTTTCTATAGAAAAAAATTTTGACAAAATTTTCTATAGAAATAAAATTTCTACAAAATATACTATAGAAATAAAATTTTGACAAAATTTTCTACAGAAATAAAATTGTGACAAAATTTTCTATAGAAATAAAATTTTTGCAAAATCTTTTATAAAAATAAAATTTGGCAAAATTTTCTATAGAAATAAAAAATTTTTACAAAATTTTCTATATATATAACATTTTGACATAAGTTACTTTAGAAATAAAATTTTGACAAAATTTTCGATAGAAATAAAATTTTGACAAAATTTTCGATAGAAATAAAATTTTGACAACATTTTCTATAGAAATAATATTGGACAAAATTTTCTATAGAAATAAAATTTTGACAAAATTTTCTATAGAAAAAAACTTTGACAAAATTTTCTATAGAAATAAAATTTGACAAAATCTTCTACAGAAACCAAATTTTGACAAAACTTTTTTAAAGAAATAAAAATTTGACAAAATTTTTGTATAGAAATAAAAAATTGACAAAATTTTTGTATATAAAAAAAATTATACAATTATTATTCGAGCTTTATGGACAGATATAGATTAAGGAACATGGTTAATAGAGCCATTGAAAAGAAAACGCCAGATACAAATCTATACACGCCTGGACTGTACATGTTTCGGTTCGGGCGAATGAACCTTTCCACAGCCTTTAGTATAGATCTGGCTGGGAGAGATAACTCAATTTTGGGCCCTTTATGCTAACTCCTATGAGTTAGCATAAAGGGCTTTATCGAGCTTTATCTGTCCATAAAGCTCGAATAATAATTGTATAATTAGATATAATGCATTTGGACGTCAATTGCCTGTTTCGGTATCAGGCTAACATGTAATATTATAAAAAAAATTTTACAAAATTTTTGTATAACAAGTAAGGAAAGTCTAACGTTAGGCGGGGCCGACTATATTATACCCTGCAACACTTTGTAGATCAAAATTTTCGATACCATATCACATCCGTCAAATGTGTTGGGGGCTATATATAAAGGTTTGTCCCAAATACATAAATTTACATATCACTCGATCTGGACAGAATTTGATAGACTTCTACAAAATCTATAGACTCAAAATTTAAGTCGGCTAATGCACTAGGGTGGAACACAATTTTAGTAAAAAACAAGTAAGGAAAGTCTAAAGTCGGGCGGGGCCGACTATATTATATCCTGCACCACTTTGTAGATCTAAATTTTCGAGACCATATCACATCCGTCAAATGTGTTGGGGGCTATATATAAAGGTTTGCCCAAATACATACATTTAAATATCACTCGATCTGGACAGAATTTGATAGACTTCTACAAAATCTATAAACTAAAGATTTAAGTCGGCTAATTAACGAGGATGGAACACAATGTTAGGGAAATATGGGAAACATTTAAATCTAAAGCAGTTTTAAGGAAACTTCGCAAAAGTTTATTTATGATTTATCGCTCGATATATATGTATTAGAAGCTTAGGAAAATTAGAGTCTTTTTTACAACTTTTCGACTAAGCAGTGGCGATTTTACAAGGAAAATTTTGGTATTTTGACCATTTTTGTCGAAATCAGAAAAACATATATATGGGAGCTATATCTAAATCTGAACCGATTTCAACCAAATTTGGCACGCATAGCTACAATGCTAATTCTACTCCCTGTGCAAAATTTCAACTACATCGGAGTTAAAAATTAACCTCTGTGATCATATGAGTGTAAATCGGGCGAAAGCTATATATTGGAGCTATATCTAAATCTGAACCGATTTCAACCAAATTTGGCACGCATAGCAACAATGCTAATTTTACTCCCTGTGCAAAATTTCAACTAAATCGGAGTTAAAAATTGGCCTCTGTGGTAATATGAGTGTAAATCGGGCGAAAGATATATATGGGAGCTGTATCTAAATCTGAATCGATTTCAACCAAATTTGGCACGCATAGCTACAATGCTAAATCTACTCCCTGTGCAAAATTTCAACCAAATTGGGCCAAAACTCTGGCTTTTAGGACCATATTAGTCCATATCGGGAGCTATATCTGAATCTGAACCGGACAGACACGGACAGACGGACATGGCTATATCGACTCAGGAGCCCACCCTGAGCATTTTTGCCAAAGACATCATGTGTCTATCTCATCTCCTTCTGGGTGTTGCAAACATATGCACTAACTTATAATACCCTGTTCCACAGTGTGGCGCAGGGTATAAAAATAAAAATGATATAAAATTTTCTATAGAAATAAAATTTTAACCACAATTTCTATCGAGATAATATCTTTTACAAAATTTTCTATAAAAATAAAACTTTAAAAAATTTTCTGTAACAATAAAATTTGGCAAAATTTGCTATAGAAATAAAAATTTTTACAAAATTTTCTATATATACACAATTTTGACATAATTTTCTTTAGAAATAAAATTTGGCAAAATTTTCTATCGAAAAAAAATTTTGACAAAATTTTGAAATAATTTTTTTACAAAATTTTCTATAAAAATAAAATTTTGACAAAATTTTCTATAGTAATAAAATTTGGACAAAATTTTCTGCAGAAAAAATTTTTGAAAAAGTTTTCTATAAAAATAAGATTTTGACAAAATTTCTGTATAGAAATAATAATTTAAGAAAATTTTCTATAGAAATGAAATTTTGACAAAATTTTCTATAGGATTAAAATTTGGACAAAAGTTTCTATAGAAATAAAATTTTGAAGAAATTTTCTATAGAAAAAAAATTTGGCAAAATTTTTTTAGAATTTTTTGTTTCAAAATGTTCTACATGAATAACTTTTTTTTCAAATTTTCAACAGAAATAATTTTTTTCCCCAAATAGAAATAACATTTGGCAAAATTTTGACAATTTTTTTTTTACAAAATTTTCTAAAAAAAAATTGGCAAAATTTTCGTATAGAAATAAAATTTTTCTTTAGAAATATATTTTTTCAAAAATTTATACGGGAGTAGTTTATTTCCTAAATTTTCTATAGAAATAAAATGTTGCTAAAATTTTCAAAAGAAATAAAATGTTGACAACATTTTATATAAAAATAAAATTTTGACAAATTTTCTATAGAAATAAAATTTTGACAAAATTTTCTATAGAAATAAAATTTTGACAAAATTTTATGTAGAAATAAAATTTTGCAGATTATTTTTTTTGTTTGGTATTTTTTTTTTTTTTTGGTAAAATATTCTCCAAATTTTGTTAGATTATTTTTGGCTCGAGTGGCAACCATGGCTGTCGCTCGCCTAATGTAATTGGCAAACTGAAATAACATTAAACCAAAAATAAAGGGAAAAATCGCCAACAACATAAAATACCAGAATGAAATTAATGAAAAAGAAAATAAAATTGCCCACAATTGTTATTCATGGTCACATGAAAACTACTGTAAAGAGAGAACTCCTATTGCTGGTGGAACTCACGACCACCACTACCAACTACCCATACCACAAAGGATCGTAATGCTGAGCGAGAAAATGCTAATTAGCAATTAGCTGAATATATCCATTGTAAATGGGGATTATTATAATTAATCGAAAGTAAGAATCTTTTTATGCAATTATTTGCACAGAATAAAATCACAGTGAATACCAACTTAAAGGCTATAATGCATATGATTTATTGGCATTTAATTAGCAATGAGGTTTCTATAAATCTACAATTTTTAGTTTGCTATTGGTATTTCTTCTCTTTGAGGCAAAAATGGGGGTTTTAATAAAGTCTTTCAGTTTAATGATGAATAAATATTTCATAATTCCTGACTTATATAGCCAACTGTTTTGATGGAGATCATAAACATAACTGATATTCATGAAACTTGTTGCAGAGAAGTTGACAAATATAAAAATTTTGTTACCAGTCGTCAAACTGCCACCAAGATGGCATTTTGTTTGAAAATTAAAATAAAAAATATGAAAAAAGCGCGATACATGACAAAAACTTCGGTTTTATTCTCCATAGGTAAATAAATTTTTAAAATATTTAAAAAATTGCCAACATTTTAATTTCCTCAAATTTATTGATTAATTTTTTTTTGTTTCAGTTCAAAAACCCACCACCAATACGTAAATAAAATATTAATTTTGCCCCATTTTCGACCAAAAAGTTTAATATTCAAATATTTTTTAAAAATTGTTCTAGTTAAATATACCAGTAATTTATTTTAATTTATTTATTTTTGTATTTGAAGCTTGATATTTAACATAGACTATTAAAAACAGAAATAAGAATAAAAATCGGAGCACATAAATTTTTGGCGTTTGTCTGTCTGTTGTAATCATGTTGTAATCGTGGTATGTCTGCACGCAAGCCAAGATCGAAGATGGAGTATTTCGGTTCAAGTTTTGATATAGCTCCCATATAAAATAATCCCCGATATGGGGTCTTGAATATCTAGACACCAAAAATCTCAACCGGTTTGGCTGAAATTCTAAATCTAGAGGTATTTTAAGTCCCAGAGAGGTGCGCCGAATATAGCGTGTATCGGTCCATGTATTGGTGTAACACCCATAAAAACTGTTCTCTCAAATTTAACTTCACGGGAGTCTAGACTCTCCAGTTTTAATGCGATTTGGCTGGGATTCAAAGTGTAGATAGGTTAGGTTAGGTTAGATGGCAGCCCGATGTATCAGGCTCACTTAGACTATTCAGTCCATTGTGATACCGCATTGGTGAACTTCTCTCTTATCACTGAGTGCTGCCCGAATCCATGTTAAGCTCAATGACAAGGGACCTCTTTTTATAGCCGAGTACGAAAGACATGCTGTGAAACCACTTAGAGAAGCTTTGAACCCCTCAGAAATGTCACCAGCATTACTGAGGTGGGATAATCCACCGCTGAAAAACTTTCTGGTGTTCGGTCGAAGCAGGAATCGAACCCACGACTAAAGGTACACACGCACATTCACGAAGCAAAATGTTTGTTCTCGCACGCTCACGAACGAACTACATTTAAAGACTCACGCTCACGCACGATTCACGACAATTAACGTGACTCATAACAAATTCACGAGACTCACGACATTTTCCAATCGGGAAAGAGGAAAGGTAACAAAATTAATAAATAGGATATAGTTCGACAGCTAAATAGAATTCAGTTATCATATCAGGAGGAATTAAATCTTAATTTTTTTCGTGAGCGTGATATTGCAGAAATTTTATTCACGCACATTCACGAACCGATTTTATTTCTCACGCACGACATATTATTTTTAGTCCCATTCATGCACATTCACGAAAGTTTCTTCAGATTTTGTTCACGAGTCACGTGATTCACGCGTGTCACGACAGTTTCGTGTCACACGTACACCTCTACCCACGACCTTGTGTATGCAAGGCGGGCATGCTAACCATTGTACCACGGTGGTGTAGATGTTTTAGGTTCACAACGAAGTGACCGAATATAATGTGTATCGGTTCACGTTTTGGTATAGCCCCCATATTAACCGATCTTCATATCATATCATATCATATCATATCATATCATATCATATCATATCATATCATATCATATCATATCATATCATATCATATCATATCATATCATATCATATCATATCATATCATATCATATCATATCATATCATATCATATCATATCATATCATATCATATCATATCATATCATATCATATCATATCATATCATATCATATCATATCATATCATATCATATCATATCATATCATATCATATCATATCATATCATATCATATCATATCATATCATATCATATCATATCATATCATATCATATCATATCATATCATATCATATCATATCATATCATATCATATCATATCATATCATATCATATCATATCATATCATATCATATCATATCATATCATATCATATCATATCATATCATATCATATCATATCATATCATATCATATCATATCATATCATATCATATCATATCATATCATATCATATCATATCATATCATATCATATCATATCATATCATATCATATCATATCATATCATATCATATCATATCATATCATATCATATCATATCATATCATATCATATCATATCATATCATATCATATCATATCATATCATATCATATCATATCATATCATATCATATCATATCATATCATATCATATCATATCATATCATATCATATCATATCATATCATATCATATCATATCATATCATATCATATCATATCATATCATATCATATCATATCATATCATATCATATCATATCATATCATATCATATCATATCATATGATCATATCATACATAAAAATAGGTGTGTCGCAAATGGGGTGTATCGGTCGATGTTTTGGTGTATCCCCCATATAGACCGATCTCCCGACTTTACTTCTTGGGCTTCTAAAATCCATAGTTTTTATCAAATTTGCCTGAAAATGGAACACTAGAGGTATTTTAGCACCATCAAAAGGTGTGCCGAAAATGGTGCTTATCGGTGTGGGGATAGCCCCCATATAGACTGATCTCGCGACTATACTTCTTGCACTTCTAGTATTCGTAGTTTTTACCCAATTTATCAGAAATTGGAATTCTAGAGGTATTTGAGGACCATTAATAGGTGTGTCGAAAATGGTGAGTATTGGTCCATGTTTTGATATAGCCCCCATATAGACCGACCTCCCGAATTTATTTGTAGGACTTCTAGAATCCGCCTGACCACAAAAAAAAGGTCAGCTGAATATGGTGTGTGTCGACCCTTGTTTTGGTATAGCCCATATAGACCGATCTCCCGATTTATCTCCTTGGGCTTCTAGAAACCGTAGTTTGTATCAAATTTGCTCGACAATGTAAATATATTGTAGACCCAAAAAAATCTTTATCACATTTATTTTTACCGATCTATTTGGTAAGGCATCGATATAGACCGATTTCTCTTCTTGAGGGTACACCCAAAAAAACTTAGCTTGTCTAAAATTTCGTTCCTCAGAAAAGAAAACTCTACTTTCAGTGTATAGCAGGCGCACTGCTCATGAAAATTGCTTGAAACTGAAAGTACAATTTCCAGATTTTACGACTCGTTATCATTTAAATAATGGCGGTAAAAATCTACAGATTTAAGATTTTAAATCAAGGCGTTATTTCACCATTTGCCCGATATGTTTATGATTTTTCTAAAACTCAAACAAAATTGGTTCTTATAAATCCAGAATTTGATCTAGTCTTCATAAGTATAATCTTGGGAAAATATTTGTCATCAAACCCCCTGAAATTTTATATATTATCAAGTAAAAAATCTTATATATTAAAGGGTGATACGGTCAAAATTTGGTCAATATAAACTTGACGTATTTCTTTCAATGCATTTAAAAAACCTGAACACCCCTCATTTTGAAGGTGTGTGTGTAGAATGTTGCTCCTATTTTGATTTTGGAATTCACTCTTCAGTTGTCAAAATGCCGTCCAAGCAAGAAGAGCAGATGCTCGCTCATCGCGAAAATCCGAGCTACTCGCACGCAAAGCTGGCAAAAGTTGCCAAATCAACCGTTACAAATGTAATTAAAGTGTTTGGGGAAGGTTTGTCGACAGCCAGGAAGTCTAGATCGGGGGGAAATCGAAAACCAGAAGCCGCTGAGACGACAAAGAGAGTTGTCGGTAGTTTCAAGCGAAACCCTAACCTCTCTCTCCGAGATGCCGCAAATAAGCTGGGCACAACCGTGCATTGAGCCAAAAAACGAGCCGGACTATCGACTTACAAGAAGGTAGTGACTCCAAATCGCGATGATAAGCAAAATACGACGGCCAAAGCGCGATCCCGGAGGCTGTACTCGACGATGCTGACGAAGTTTGACTGCGTGGTAATGGACGACGAAACCTACGTCAAAGCCAACTACAAGCAGCTTCCGGGACAGGAGTTTTATACGGAAAAAGGAGGGGGAAAGGTAGCAGATATTTTCAAGCACATAAAACTGTCAAAGTTCGCAAAGAAATATCTGGTTTGGCAAGCCATCTCTACCTGTGGCTTGAAAAGCAGCATTTTCATAGCTTCCGAGACTGTCAACCAAGAAATTTACGTGAAAGAGTGTTTGAATAAACGTCTGCTGCCTTTCCTGAAGAAACACGGTTGTTCCGTACTGTTTTGGCCGGATTTGGCATCTTGCATTTACGGTAAAAAGGCCATGGAGTGGTACGCCGCCAACAACGTGCAGGTGGTTCCCAAGGACAAGAACCCTCCCAACACGCCAGAGCTCCGCTCAATTGAGAAGTACTGGGCTATTGTCAAGCGGAACCTAAAGAAGACCAAAAAAACTACTAAGGACGAGCAGCAGTTCAAGGCAAACTGGCTTTCTGCGGCGAAGAAGGTGGACAAGGTGGCTGTACAAAATCTGATGGCAGGTGTCAAGCGTGAGGCCCGGCAATTCGGATTTGGAAAAGCGAAAGCCTAACTGAATATTTTCCTGAATTTTATACTAATTGAACTTGAAAAAGAAATTTAATTTGATTTTTTAAATAAACGATTTCACCGATTTACACGCGTTTTCCCTTGACCAAATTTTGACCGTATCACCCTTTATCAAGTATTATGGGTATTTAAGATTCGGCCCGGCCGAACTTAATGCGGTATATACTTGTTGAAGATAATTTCGTTAAAAATTGATTAAAATTCACTACATTACCAAGTAGCAAGTCTTTTTGCTATATGCTACACTGAAAACAATGAACACCGTTCAAGTAATGCTAATTGGAACTTACTTTTATTGCAAAACAAATGATTTTGTTTTAGTTAAATCAAAATTTTCCATATCCCAAAGTTGTCTCAAAATTATTATGAACTAAACATGGGTATACAATTCAATTATTAAACAAATATGTTCAATACAAACTAAAGCACAAAAAAAAACAATTCGCACAATTCCAAACATTTTTGGGGGTGATCATATTCATATTTTCTGCATGTAGACATTCATAATTTCGTTTTTGCAAAAGCCCATCAACCCTAATAAATATGAAACGAAAAATATGCAAATAAAATATCTCAAGACAAAAAGTCTTTCCGTTTAGTTGACATAAATTGTAAGACAACGGAAAAATAAGGTATTAAAATAAAGTCAAACCGCTTGTCATTCATATACAGCGCTGACAGAGTGGAGGATCCTTGTAACCTTAGAAAAATATATTTCAACAAAACCCACACACAACCATATAGGCCCATATGGTTCAGTGATAAATAATGTGAAGAGATATATTTGGAAAAAATCAGGCTAAGCTATGACACTGTCACTAAGATGAGTTAACACGAATTGTGAAATTTATGAAAAAAAAAATCCTAGGCACCGACACTGTCTTTGGTTGCTTTAAAGCAAATCTAAAGTTTTCTTTAGAAAAATCTACATAGGTTGGTTTTGCAAAAGCCAAAAGAAACCAAAA
Organism: Haematobia irritans; assembly: GCF_050003625.1. NCBI lineage: Eukaryota > Metazoa > Arthropoda > Insecta > Diptera > Muscidae > Haematobia > Haematobia irritans. The sequence goes on along the minus strand of NC_134399.1, from coordinate 195,693,680 downwards.
AGAAAACTTAATAAATAGAAAACCCAGAAGAGCAAAATGGTTAGGCCGTCTGTGGAGGGGGGGGGGGGTGTCTTGATATAGAAAGGATACTCCAACTATCCACCTGCTAGCAAAAAAAATCATAATAATACAAATGAAAGGCCGTTTAGAAGGATGGATAGACAACATTTACCACCAACAATACACTTTCGCACATTTTGGCTTTTAACAACAAGAGTAGGCTACAGAAAAATACAAAGAAAAATTGTTGTCCTTTATCCTTTTGTGTTGGGGCATCTATGTGTGTGTGCATGCGTGCGTATACGTCTTGCTGGGTAAATATCGGTTGCACACCCATTTGCTAAGATTGTGCTCAAGTTCTGTGTGGTGTATATGCACTGAAAAAAATATTGTCGTGAGGTCAAAGATTTCATGTCTTTAAAATACGAATACAAATTTTGCTTAGCGTAGAAGACGCACTTCTCTAAAATAAAGTTATTTTCCTTGTCCAAAAGTCGATAAACTTTTCAATGAATTCGTATTGTCGTTATAATTAAGTGATTTGACTTAAAAATGGGTATCTTAACATGAAAGAAAAAATTTATAGGCTAAGGTCAACTTGACTTTAAAAATTCAGAAAAATTCTTTCAATTTAATGAAATTGTCTTTAAATTTGTTGCTTTTCGCATCTTGACAACAAAGCAAAAATCGTTCAAATAAAGGACATGTTTTTCAAAACTTCATTTTAAAGAAGTTTTTTATTTCAAACATAGCATAATTTCTACTGGAAGTCGAGTCCTAATTTGGAAAATAAAATTGCCGTTAACTCGTTTCTAAAGGACTTTGATAGCATATGAAGAAAAAAAGCTGAGAAAGCGAAAAATTAAAATTTGCTTCCTAGAAGCAAGTACACAAAACCTAAATTTAAAAGAGAATTGTGTCTTAAAAGTATCCTTACTTGTATTCTTCGCTTCTTTGGCTCGGAATCAATACCAACTTTTTTAAAGTAAAGACAAAATTTTTGGAACCGAGTATGCTTTTTTTCAGTGTGGGTGTTACTCGCTATACCTAAAATTGCGTTTAAGTATGTGTGTGTGTGTTCGTTCGTTCGTCTTCTCTGTGTGTGTTTGCGTGCCCCCATAAAGGGTGTCAAAGTGTAGAAACCATTAACAGCAGTCTTGCCAGTTTTTCTTCTGTCATGTTTATTTTGTTGTTGTTTAGTTCTGATGTGTTTATATTTCAGCGATTGTTTGTTTTTATTGTATTTTGTGTATTTCATCCTTTTATCACAGACTTACAAAATATTAAAGAATGTAATTTTGAAGGTGAATTGGTTTGGCTTTGATCCTACGCATATACCATAGACTTCCTTTGATGAATGAATAACAATTTAGGTTGTGATCCAAAAAGGAAAGCGATGCAAGCGTTTGCGGATATGTGGGTGTTATTGAAATTTGATGGATTTGTGCAAAAATTTATTTCAATTTTTTTTTTTGTAAGTGGTGTAAACCCACAACAACTACTACATACAATATAAATATGCATAGACTCAAAAAACAGTCAAACCTCCAGGGGACTAAAGTCAATTTAACTTTATTTAAGTCCATGGAATTTATTATGACTTAACAAAAATGTCTTCAATACGAGAAAGTTTTCTTGACTTTAATATTTTTGCGTGAATGTTAGTTAAATTAACTAAATAAGGGGAAAAGGGGAAGAAAGAAAAATGAAGCATAAGGATTTACCAAAATTTGTATTTCCCACAAAATAGTTTATAATTTCTAAAACATTGTAAAATTCACCATAAAAATGCGCCTTTCTCCTACTTCGCTAAAGATAATTGTGTAATATTGAACTCCAATTGTTTCCCTCAAACTACGAAATTTTCATTAACAAGTGAAAAGAATTTATTACGTCTAATACATTTTATCAAAATTTCAACTAAATCGGAGCAAAAAATTGGCCTCTGTGGTCATATGAGTGTAAATCGGGCGAAAGCTATATATGGGAGCTATATCTAAATCTGAACCGATGACAACCAATTTTGGCACGCATAGCAAAAATGCTAATTATACTCCCTGTGCAAGATTTCAATTAAATCGGAGTAAAAGATTGGCGACTGTGGTCATATGAGTGTAAATTGAGTGAACGATATATATGGGAGCTATATCTAATGGCGTTTTCTTTTCTTGTAAAAAATGCACACTTTTTTGCATTTTGCCCGGAAAATGTACTCTTTAGGTTCTTTTCTAAAAAAAACAGGCAAAAGTGCGAAAAGGCTTCGAATTCTGTTGTGAAAATAGCGCCACGCATATAGGCAAATTACGGACATTTTCAGCACTACCAACAAACGAGAGTGCTGCGTTTGCCCTGTTTCCTTCTTTGAATTCATTTCTGCCCGCTGAAATGATAGCATTTTTTTAGGTATCTGGTAACATTTTAAAAATGCGCATTCTGCGCAGACAAAATGAAGGCAAAGCAATTTTTTCAGAAAAGAAAACACCATAAATCTGAAGCGATTTCAATAAAATTTGGCACACTTGACTACACTACTAATTGTACTCCTAGTGGAAAAATTCAACCAAATTTGGGTAAAACTCTGGATTCTGGGGCCATATAAGTCCATATCGGGCGAAATATGTATATATGGGAGCTATATCTAAATCTGAACCGATTTCTTCCAAAATCAATAGAGTTCTATTCTGAGCCAAAACACATACTTGTGCCAAATTTGAAGTCGATTGGACTAAAACTGCGACCTAGACTTTGATTACAAAAATGTGTTCACGGACAGACGGACATGGCTATATCGACTCAGGGGCCCACCTTGAGCATTTTCGCCAAAGACACCATGTGTCTATCTCGTCTCCTCTGGGTGTTGCAAACATATGCACTAACTTATAATACCCTATTCCACAGTGTGGCGCAGGGTATAAAAAAGAAGAAATCGCTCAATTAGTGTGGGTATTAAATCGGCCACGAACTTTGTTTGTCTAAAATTTCGTTTGGGAGGAAAGAATTATTTTTTTGCGTGTATATCTAATTCTGAACCAATTTCGATGAATTGGATTACTTTGTAGCAAATTTGACGCGGATCGGTTATTAAATGAACGCAATCTGACCCCATTTATCGAAATCGGGCGATACATATATATGGGAGCTATATCTAAATTAGATCCGATTTTTTCCAAATTCCAAATAGCGTACAAATAGAGTACCAAAAAAAGCCACATACCAAATTTCATCAAAGTCGGTCAATAATTGCGACCGGAATCCTGCAGACAACAAATACATGGACGGACAGGCACCAAGCGCTAGATCGATCGGTATATATTTTACGGGATCTAAAATCAATATTTCTGGTAGGCACATTTTTTGGCGGATCAAAGTTATTATACCCTGACCACTATGTGGTTTAGGATATAAACATTTTTTATTGTTATGGGGTTTATGACCGCTATAAGGGAGGATAAACTAAGTCCAAACTAAAATTGCCCTAGACGCCACCTTCAACTTTCCCTGAAAATTTCAAGCAAATTGAAGAACCTAAGCCCAATTTGGTCGAAAAAATTCTAAATCCATTCTAAAAAATATCGCAAATTTTTGAAAATATTTGAGATCAAACGTTTAAGACAATGCATTCTAATGCATTAAAAATAATTTTAAAAAAATATAAAAATTATTTATTTGGCAAAATATCACACAATTTTATAATTCACATCCAAAACATTGAATTCGGACCACACCTTGAGAAGTGATGCAAATTCAGTGCAACGGCTTTTGCAATGGTGGATATTAGTCCTATGATAAGCCCATTTTAAATTCATTGCTTCTGCGCCACTTTTGCACCACTTCCGGATCCAAAAAGTACATATTCACCACTTTTTTGGCGACGCTTTTTTTGCTGGGAAATTAAAATATATTATAGTATATGAAGAATTATGAGGAATAAAAACATGCACTCAAAAATGTTTACTTGGATCCATATTTTTGACCTTCCTTTAAGGATTTTGGTTTGATACCAAACCAAAGATGCTACATCAAAATATGGTCCGATATTTATAAAAAGTTGCATCTAAAAATAACATTTTTCTCTTGAAACCTGTTTGAGGCGATCAGATGCAGTTTCTAGAAAATAAAGACATTTTTGGGGGAACTATCTGCCTTCAAATCCCCAGCAAAAAAGCGTCGCCAAAAAAGTAGTGAAAATGTTCTTTTTGGATCCAGAAGTGGTGCAAATTTGACGCAGAAGCGATGAATTTAGCATGAGCTGTTGTCCCATTTCAACAGCCGTTGCACTAAATTTGCATCACTTATTAAAGTATGATGCCAATTCAGTGATTTGGATGTGAATTAAGAAATTCTGTGATATTTTGAGATATAAATAATTTTTAAATTTTTTCATAATTTTTATTGCATTCTAACGCGTGTCCGGAACGTTTGACATCAAATGTTTTCAAAAATTCTCCAATTTTCTAGAATGGATTTATCATTTTTGTCTGCAAAATTTAAATAATTTGTACTATTTTATTAATTCTTGATCTGTTTTTAACCTATTTGAAACACAAAAAAAAAATAATTACCCTTTAAAAGTTTTAAAGTAATTGACTCAAATGAACTTCCTGTGCAGTTAAAATAAATAACATCTTTGGGAAGACATTTTTGGAAGTGCTTTTAAAGTTGTGCCTTTGGGTCTAGGCTCTATAAAATTAAAATAAGTATATAGGTCTCATGTACTCATTTATACATGAATATAAAGGTATTCATGTATAAATAAATGGCAATTGAAAAAATCCAAATGTTATGGGAAAATTTAAAAAAAAAATATCAAAATGTCAAAAAAACTTAAAACCAAAAATACAGAATCCTTAGACTATATTTGAAGCCTTTTATACCCTAAACCACATAGTGGTCAGGGTATAATAAGTTTGATCGGCCAAAAAATGTGCCTACCAGAAATATTGATTTTAGACCCCATAAAATATATATCGATCGACTCAGAATCACCTCCTGAGTCGATCTAGCGCTTGGTGTCCGTCCGTCCGTCTGTCCATGTATTTGTTGTTCACAGGATTCCGGTCGCAATTATTAACCGATTTTGATGAAATTTGTTACAGGGAGTTTTTTGGGCACAAGGACGAACGCTATGGAATTTGGAAGAAATCGGATCAAATTTAGATATAGCTCCCATATATATGTATCGCCCGATTTAGACAAATGGGGTCACGTTGCGCTTTTTTCAAACGGATCGTCACCAAATTTGGCAAAAGATAATCTTTTCCATCGCCCTTCAAGTCTGCAAAATTTCATCCAAATCGGTTCAGATTTAGATATAGCTCTCATATATATGTATCGCCCGATTTTCCCAAATTTGGCCATAAAACCCTTATTTATTAACCGATCTTACCCAAATTTGGCTAAATATAGTCTTCTATAGCACTAACTATATGTGCAAAAAATCATCGAAATCGGTTCAGATTTAGATATAGCTCCCATATATATGTACCGCCCGATTTTTCTAAATTTGGCCATAAAACCCTTATTTATTAACCGATCTTACTAAAAGTTGGCTAGATCCAGTCCTATATAGTACTAACTATATGTGCAAAATTTCATCGAAATTGGTTCAGATGTAAATATAGCTCCCATATATGTATCACCCGATTTTGAAAAATTCGCCCCTAATAACCTTACGTTTGACCATACAGGCCTCATTTCTTAACTGATCTTACTCAAATCTTGCACAAGGTAACCTTTTGTGGTATTAATCAAACCCGCAAAATATTATGCAAATTGGTTCAGATTTAGATATAGCTTCCATATATATGTATCGCTCGATTTTCCCAAATTTGGCCATAGTACTCTTATTTATTAACCAATGTTACTCAAATTTCAAATTTTGATGTACTAGCCGATCGTACTTATACGTACTTGTAGCTCTTACATAAGAATATTTTGCTCGATTTTTACAAATTTGTATTTGTTACCCACACTAATTTAACGATTTTCTCTTTTTTAATAATGGACTCAATATTAGTGGCATACTAACTCCGTAGGTGCAATATCAACACAGCCAGTGTTGCTAGAAGTAGGGGAAATTCCCTATATGTAGGGTTTTTCTAATATTTAGCGTCAACACAATTTGTAATAATTTTTACATTTTGGTGGCTCTAGAGGAGGAAATTAGAAGCCGGCAAGGCTTGATCTTTAACAATGTGTGGTAACAACAGTTACCACTCGTGCCAAAAAAAATCTAACAAAATTTGAAGATTACCACCTACCAAACAAATATTTCTATAGAAATTTTTGTTAAAATTTTATTCCTGTAGACAATTTTGTCAACATTTTATTTCTATAGAACATTTTGTCAAAATTGTATTTCTATAGAAATTTTTTTCAAAATGTTATTTATATAAAAAATTTTCTCAAAATTTTATTTCTGTGGAATTTTTTCTCAAAATTTTATTTATATAAAATTTATTGTCAAAATTTTATTTCTATAGAAAAATTTCTCACAAAAATTTGTTTATAGAAACTTTTTCCAAAATTTTATTTTTGTAAAGATTTAACAAAAAAGATTACTAATTTGGGTAGATTTCTACCAACTGTGGCAACCGTGGTGGTAATACAAATTTATATTCTAAGTTAAATACGTTGCATATTCATGTTTTAAGATAATAAAGTACTTAGAACCATTTTTGTTTTGTAAAATTTTTTAAATTTATCGAAAAATATAGTAGGGAACATTGTTTGGGAATGTATAGGAAAGTATGGAACTTTTTTTGTCCTTGTAGGGTAAACCGAACATTTTCCCTGGCAACATTGACTATGAGCTATAGTCAGATTGACACAAAGCACCCATAGACATGTACCCCTTAATTTTCTTAAATATGCAACTGCGGTTTATCTCCCAGACCTATATGTTACCCCACAAATGCTAATGATTACTAATTCTGTAATGGTGGTTTAGGGTATGATATAGTCGGCCCCGCCCGACTTTCTACTTTACTTACTTGTTTAGTTTTATTCAATATCTCAGGTAATTTCAAGATTATTTCTTTGCATCAAAAAGGTTTTTCTTTACTTTAAGAAAACATTACCTTACGTCAAAGATGACTTTATCGTTTACCATTAATCTTCCATTTTTAAGTAAACTCCAAGAAGACCGCTCGCAAAGAAGTAGAAGTAAATTCGTAAATTCGTTGTATTCTTTTATGAAAAATAAATTAAATGAAAGTTGTTTTAGATTTTAGCGCAGTATCTACTGAATTAAATAAAAACTGGATTACGCTCAAAATTAGTGTTTATTTGGTCGGGGCGCTCCACCTAATAATAAGGTTAATATTTTCTCAGTGTAGGAGATGTCTCCAAGATATTCTTAATTTAAAAGAATATTACGTCTTTTAGTATATTTCCTCACATTATTTTTAGATGGCTACATGGAACAAATTATATTAATATGTATAATAATAAATTTGGCACATATTCGTCTGTGGTCTGCAGGCAGGTCAAGTTCAAAGATGGTCAATATCGGTTCATGATTCAATATAGCGGCCATATACACCGATCTCTCTATTCAATTTCTTGATATTGAAAAGCTAGAGGTATTTTAAATTCCGAAAAAAGAACTAAAAACTGTATATATCCGACTTGGAAACAATACCAAAACAATTGATCTAAAGTCAAAATCTTTTGTACAGCGAAAGCTTTTTTAGGGTAAGTAGAACGATGTGCTATATGGTTTAAACTTCTCCCCTATTCAAACACCGTAATTCAAAAGTCAGAATCGACCAAATTCGGACAGTCAACTTTTTTACTCTGAGTACAATCCCTAATAAAAATGTTAAATCTTTATTTAACATATAAATTTCTTCGTTTTGTAGATTTTTTTTTTCCTTCAGCCAATGGGGGAAAATTTTAAAGTTCTATAAAAATTCTCGAAAATCTTATATTTCTTTCGAAAAACTGTGAATTTTATTAGTTCACTTCATATTTCAGGAAAAAAAATGAAACATTTTTTGCGGCAAAAAATTTTGTTTTCTCGCCAAACATAGCATGCGTGCCGAAATCAGATACATAATTTCCGAGAAAATAAGATGGTTGTTACAAACATGTTAACATGAAAAATCCGAAAATACAATTTGCTCTTAAAACATGTTTGAGTTGATCATTTTCCATCTCTGGGTGTAACGAAATTTATTTTTTATTATAGTAAAATATTTTTTACACACTTTTCATTTAATTTAAAACATTTATTGTAGATCGGAATTTTATAAATTTAATTAAAAAAAATGTTTCTGTCATTACATCAACCAACAAATCTTGAAGTTTTTCGAAGAGCCCATTTTCTTCATAGTATGTATGTGTGTATGTATGCTTGTTGTGAAATATATCCTCAAAAATTTTATTCAAGGACACCAAGCATTTGTAACTTCTGCAGTCACATCGAAGAGAATACAACACAGTAGCAGAATAACGCACAACCCAAGAGGAGTATGAAGCCACCTGCAGGCAGCGAAACCAATAAATGTGACCACCCCCCGCCTAGCCATTTTCCAATTGCAAGGAAACATAATAAAGAATCTTGGTAAACTTTAGAATATCATCTTTTAGGAGGTAAAGGTAAAACAATTAGTCCATTGCTTTGACATAATTACCTATTTCTTTTGGTATTTAATTGTAGTTTAATTTCTTTTTCACGGAACACGGGCTGCACGAGATAAGTGTTGTGTTGTGATGATTTCTTATAGGGAATTTTTTTCTATTTTATTTTATTATTATTTTTTTATAAAATTTATTTATATATCTTCCAAATTTTTATTAGAGACTCCTAGTTTTGTTTTTGTTTGCTCGTTAGGAGACATTTAAAAAATAAATTCTTCCAAGTGACGATATTTTCCCAACAGACGCACACATAAAATTCACACGTTTCCCCATCTCCCACCTTCTTTGACCATTTTCTTCTGGATTTTATTTTGGGAGGTAATATTTTGATTTCTTTATTTTTTTTCTTTTTATTTGAGAGAAATATTAAAAAATAACACGTCCGACTGGAGATGTCATATCAATGATAACTCAGGCCAAGCATTTATATACATACACACAAACAAACACGCGTACATTGGTATACATGGATCTCCTACACTCTCGTGCTTTGCACAAATATTCACTTTAACGGGGGCCTTCACACGCTGTCATAAGGCCTATTGCTGTTACACATAGATTGTCGCAGGCGGCTGAGATTAAATGATGATGCGGGGTAAGTAGCCTCCTATACACACACCCACCAAATGGAGGAAACACACAACGCGAAGTTCACCAATTGAGATTGACACGAACGTTTGTTGGTGACGTTGACGGCAACGGCTACTCTGGCGGTGGCGTTAACAAGCCACAAAAAACGAAACACGAAAACTAAAATAAAACGGCACGACACGGGCTACCGAAAACACGAAGTCCCTCTTACTGAACGGGGTAGACACGAACAAGGCAGGCGCAAATTTTGAAAACGAAATAAAAAAAATGCAAAATTTTTTTTAGCTGGCCAACAGTTGATTTACATGATTTTTTGGTTTTGGCAAACTTTAACACATAACCATTTTAATTTTCACTTAATTTATTTTTAATTTTCGTGAGGAAGTTATTTATCTAAATACCGACCTACCACCATTCAGCACTAAATAGGGATTTTGAATAATCACAGTTATTTTTTTTTTATGACACCGATTTTTATTCACACATTCATAGACGCAACTTGTTAACAAATCACAATCACATTACTTTTAATTAATTTTGCTTAAAACACTTCAATATTTCTCTCACAAAAAGTAATCCTTAGGAGATTTTCTATATTTTTTTAATTTTAACATTTTTGGAATAGTGTCTATGGTGGTGGCGGTTTTTATTTCACTTTTCACAACACTCAGTAGTAGGTTTCCAATTTGCTTCCTTTTGTTTTTCCCTCTTTCATTTGTTTGATTTGCAATTAACCGCCTATGCTAAATCAGTGGTCATGGTATACAACCACATAAAATCTAACGGTAAATTTATTATGTGTATTAAAAGCAACAACAACGACGAGGCCTGTGAAGATGATTTTCCGTTGGCATTAACGAATCTTAGCATCGCGGCGTATATCCAACGACTATCAGTGTTCGATTTGAAAGCATTTCTGGAGACCCCCTAACAAGGAACACAAGCGCACACACACACACAGGAACACTTAAATGGACGCCAACAACTCTCAACCAGAGACTATGTAGAGAAAATAGAAAGCAACAAATATACTCACCAAACCATCTGCTAAACAAACAGCACACAGGGAGAACAACACAACACCTCTTACCCCCCATCCACCTTCCCCATATGCTGCTGTGCTAAGTGAGTTTTAGTATATTTTCACCATTAATAGAGAATCCCACCACCTCAACCAAATAACATACCCTTTGTTTAGCATAATGCATAGAAGATGCTCGTAAACTGGTGAGAGAGTGCACATACATACTCACATAACATCAGCTGCAAAGAGGGAAATTTTTGCATAAAATTTACCTGGAGCTTTGGGGGGCAGTAAACAATATCAATATTTTCTCTCGCTCTTATAAATGAGAGAAGGTGTACAAAGTAATAACAAAGCAAAAAGCTTTTGTATAGCCAAAAAAGGAATGGAAACAATAAAGGCATTTGGTTGATATCCTAGTGAGAGTAGGGAATTTAACAAAAGCGCTAAAGTACAGAAACCACAATGAAAGGGAGAGTAAATTGATATGGTGAGTACCGACAAATAGTAGAATAAATAGAGTTGCCGGACAATTTAATTATAAAGGAGTTTATTGAGCATTAAGGTGGGTATTAAATTCGAGTTTAGCTGCTAAAATCGAGAATAAACCTGTAAAAGCAGAATAATATTATAACAAATTTTATTACAACTTAATAGGGAATGATCAAAACCAACAATTGAAAAAAAAAATATTTTAAATGAATTATTAAAGGGAAATAATAGTGAAAAGGTGTTATGTTATTGTTAATTAAAAATCAAATTAATTTAACAATTTTCGTAAAAATTCTACACAGATTTGGATGAAATAGAGTTTGAGCGGACATATTTCTTAACATTATAATTAAGAATGTCTTTTAATAATTCAGTAGTATGTATATGTTTATGCGATTAATCGTTAGCTTTATAACAAACATAAATAGTTACTTCCAACAGTACAAACCATATATCTACCATTAATTGACCCTTTGAGAGCCTAAAATGTGTGTTATTTAACCGATTTGAAATGTTAAAAGTGTGAGTTGTTCTTAGACCAATTTAATAATAGTACTAAAATTTGTTATATCCATGAATATAGCTCGTCACAATAGACGAATAATTTCCGATTAATACTTAACCAGTGGATCGATTAGCTATTACTAAATTTTTTGTATTGATGGCATCAGCCGTTTTATTGCCACGATAAAAATTACAAGACATTGGAAAACCGGCCCTAAGTCAGCCTAAAAAATTAACTGCCGATATACCCAACCTTGTCCAATTTGCATATATTACTTTAAACAAAAGTAGGGTTTATACTCGATTAATAGATGTATTAAATATTGGTTATATGAGTTGAGTCTAAATTATCGATTTTTTTCTAAAATTTTAAATTTATGGTTAGCTTAGGTAATTGGCTTGATTTACTATATTTCTTGAGCGTCCAAAAGTCTCAATTTCTTCCGATTTAGTTAAAACCGCTATTAAGAGTTTTATATGACCAAAAATCTTTTTCAGAAAAACAACATAAATTGTTACTTCCAACCGTACCTACCATAATACCCATTTAATATAGCTCTGATATACATATTTTATTAAAATTCTATCTAATTATTATAACAATAGATGAATAGTCTAATGACCTGTTCTTCATCCTCCCATTAATACTTAACCAGAGGATCAATCACCGGTTACTAATTTTTTTTTTTGTATGGCATCAGCCGTTTTATTGACACGATAAAAATTACAAGACATTGGAAAACCGGCCCTAAGTCAGCCTAAAAAATGAACTGCCGATATACCCATTAGGGTTTACTTCAGACTCGATTAATAGATATATTACATATTGGTTATATGAGTTGAGTCTAAATTATCGATTTTTTTTCTAAAATTTTAAGTTTATGGTTAGCTTAGGTAATTCGCTTGATTTTCTATATTTCTTGAGCTTCCAAAACTCTCAATTTTTTCCGATTTAGTTAAAACCGCTATTAAGAGTTTTATATGACCAAAAATCTCTTTCACAAAAACAACAACAAAGAACCGTTGTTTTCGTTATCACTTATAACCACTTTAATATGAGAATGCCTTGGGTTAATGAAGAATAACATAAAAGAGAAACTTAAGCAAATACTCTCTCTGTTCTCAACTCCACATTGCTCTCATATGAATTGCATACGTCATAGTTTAGGGAAATTTCCTTGAAATAAATACGTCACAACTGGTTTTATGCTAACGCTTTGTGGTGTACAGAAGAACAAAGCAATACGCAAAGGAGGGGAGTCTCATATAAAGCTACCATTAGCAGAAGACGCAACAATTTCCGGAAATGCCGGGAAACAGCTTTTGGTCACAATGTCACAGAAGTAAAAGCTTTTGTACACTTAACACTACGAGAGTATAATGTTGTTTGATGATGAGGATGATTAGTGTTGCTGCTACATTTTCCTCTTGTATTTTGATATGTTTCACAATGAGGGTGAAGATGGCGATGGGATGGATGCTCCTGATACTCATGTGCGCAAAGTGGTTGATTGTAATGCTGCTGGCGTTTTTGTTTTTGTTTTTTTTTTTTTTAGCCTGTAATTAACGTTGTAGTCTATACAGGAATGCAGTAGATATAGGTTAGTAGTGAAATAAAATGGAAAAGCTTGTACAACGACAATAACAACAACAAGAAGTGGGAGAGAGAATCGTAAAAAGCAAGCAAAAAACAACCCGTTGTAGCATAATAGGAAAACTTTCAATGTCTGTTGGAAGTGTAGCAAAAAAAAACAACAAATCATTCAACAAAAAAAGGCATTTAAATGATTTTAACAAAAAAAAATCCCAAAATAAATACAACTGCAAATGACCAAAAGCCAGAATACTATATTTGAGCATTTTCAACAAATAACTGCTCTCTTTCAAGATTATTCCAAAGAAATTGAGAGAGAGAGAGTGATGAGGGGTATAAAACTCAGCTGAGCAGCATAACCATGTGTAATGGTGTGCCTTACCACAACAAGTTGGCATAACTTTCACGGAACCTGAGTTTTTCTTGTAAGTCCTTCGAAACACCAGCATCACAAACCTCAACATTGTCTTCCTACCAGGCAGTGAAAGCTAAAGAAAATCGAAATATGCAAGAAAAAAGGAAAGCTAGAAATTCTTCGAACACTGAAAAATAAAAACGAGAATATCTGCAATCTATTGGCACACTCAACCAGAGCAGTTATAACTGCGTTAGAGTAAAGTTCAAAAAGCGGAAGTAAAAATGTTTAAGCGAAGAAAAACATTTGCAAAATATTTTCGTATTGAAAATTGCCAACAAGCGCACGTATTATACTACGTACATTATATTATACGTAAAGAAGCATAACTTGCAATATATTAATAAGAGCATAATTATTTTACTATAGCTTAGCAAACTTATTTGGATAATGAACCATACATTGAAAAAGAAATATGTCCTGTATGTTGTTGAGATAAAATAGGAATCAATTACGAACGAAATAGGAACTCATATTGGAGGATTGTTACAAATATAGAATTTTTACCATTAGGGCCGTTTTCTTTCAGCACTGGATGCAACATTTGTATGGGCTATCTAGAACATCGTTACATTGGTGTTCTATCCAGAACATCTCATCAGTGCAAGTCTCGCCGATGTTGCCGGATTGTATTTTGATAAAGTGACGCTTCATCGATTCACAATAGCAATTAATTGTGACTAATTTATCGAAAAACAAGAAATTCAAAGTGGTACAGTGTCATCAATAATCGCAGCAGTAACTATTTATTACTAATTGGAACATTTCATACATTAAAAATGCAAGATTTTACTTCTTTTCTGTGATTGTTTTTAAACAGCTGATGGCAGTGTTGCATATTTTTGGAGATGTCCTGGGTAAACGAGTACTCTGTTTTGTTTTAGTCGGAGACTGCTTAGGGTATGCAGTTCCATAGACAATAGATTCATATAGATGTCCCATGGGTGTCAAACTAAGTTTGACAGTTCCGAAGATTAAGAATAAACGAAGAAAATCAAGAGAATTGAGAGATTTTTGGTACTCTTTTTAACACAACAGGGTGTTCTGTAATAAAAACCTCCTCATAAAAAATTTATTGTGAATGGACAACGAATACAAAAGAATCTCTCTTAACGAAAAAAAACAAAACGAAATGTCAGAAAATTAATTTTTGGAACTGACACTTTGTTTTTGAAGAGAGGTGTGGGACATCTATATGAATCTATTGTCTATGTGCAGTTCTAAAAGAAAACAGTCCTATTGATGAGTTAGGTTAACGAAGTTAATTTTAATAAAACATAATTATTTAGGAAGCTCCACCATAGGATGGGAGTATATTAACTTTGTCATGCCGTTTGTAACACATGGAAATATTGCTCTAAGACCCCATAAAGTATATATATTCTGGGTCGTGGTGAAATTCTGAGTCGATCTGAGCATGTCCGTCCGTCTGTTGAAATCACGCAAACTTCCGAACGAAACAAACTATCGACTTGAAACTTGCCACAAGTAGTTGTTATTGATGTAGGTCGGACGGTATTGCAAATGGGCCATATCGGACCACTTTTACGTAAAGCCCCCATATAAACGGACCCCCAAAATTTGGCTTGCGGGGACTCCAGGAGAAGCAAATTTCATCCGATCCGGCTGAAATTTGGTACATGGTGTCAGCATATGATCTCTAACAACCATGCAAAAATTGGTACACATCGGTCCATAATTATATATAGCCCCCATATAAACCGATCCCAAGATTTGGCTTGCGGAGCCTCTAAGAGAAGCAAATTTCATCCGATCCGGCCGAAATGTGGTACATGGTGTTAGTATATGGTCTGTAACAAACATGCACAAATTGATCCACATCGGTCCATAATTATATATAGCCCCCATGTAAACCGATCCCCCGATTTGGCTTGCGGAGCCTCTAAGAGAAGCAAATTTCATCTGATCCGGCTGAAATTTGGTACATGGTGTTAGTATATGGTCTCTAACAACCATGCAAAAACTGGTCCATATCGGTTCATAATTATATATAGCCCCCATATAAACTGATTCCCAAATTTGACCTCCGGAGCCTCATGGATGAGCAAAATTCATCCGATTCGGTTGAAATTTGGTACTTGGTGTTAGTATATGGTCTCTAACCACCATGCAAAAATTGGTCCACATCGGTCCATAATTATATATAGACCCCTTATAAAGCGATGAGCAAAATTCATCCGATTCGGTTGAAATTTGGTACATGGTGTTAGTATATGGTCTCTAACCACCATGCAAAAATTGGTCCATGCCGGTCTTAATTATATATAACCCCAATTTAAATCGATCCCCAGATTTGACCTCCGAAGCTCATCCCATCCGGTTGAAATTTGGTACGTGGTGAAATTTGGTACATTGCGCTAGTATATGACCGCTAACAACCATGCCAAAATTGGTTCATATCGGTCTATAGTTATACATAGCCGATCCCCAAAAAAATATACCAAAATTTTATTTCTATAGAAAATTTTCTCAAAATTTTATTACTATAGAAAATTTTGTCAACATTTTATTACTGTACAAAATTTTGTCAAGATTTTATGTCTATAGAAAATTTTGTCAAAATTTTATTTCTATAGAAAACTTGTCAAAATTTTATTTTAATTTTGTCAAACTAAATTTTATACGTATTTAATCGGCCTTTTTTTGTTTAATATATACCCCGTATGGACTAGGTTAGGTTCTGTGACAGCCCGATGTATCAGGCTCACTTAGACTATTCAGTCCATTGTGATACCACAGTGGTAAACTTCTCTCTTATCACTGAGTGCTGCCCGTTTACATGTTAAGCTCAATGACAAAGGACCTCCTTTTTATAGCCGAGTCCGAACGGCGTTCCACATTCCAGTGAAACCACTTAGAGAAGCTGTGAAACCCTCAGAAATGTCGCCAGCATTACTGAAGTGGGATAATCCACCGCTGAAAAACTTTTTGGTATTCGGTCGTAGCAGGAATAGAACCGACGACCTTGTGTATGCAAGGCGGGCATGCTAACCATTGCACCACGGTGGCTCTCCCCGTATGGACTAACTTATAATTAAGAAGACGATGTAAAGAAGTTTTAAGATACCTTGCCATCGGCAAGTGTTACCGCAACCCAAGTAATTCGATTGTGGGTGACCGTCCTTAGTACAAGTTTCTAGGCAATGCATGGTAGAGGGTACACAGATTCGGCCTGTGTCCTAAAGCCAAAAGTACCTATATTTGTGAACACTCCCAAAAATTTTATAAATTAAAAAAATCAACAATTATTTAACTAAATTCGTACATTCTATAAAAATCCCTAAAAAATCTATATTTCCTATATCAAATTTTTTATTATTCATCGAAGTGTATGGCTGCTTTCATGAAATGCTTCACCCTTTTACATCATAATTGTATTATTTTTTTATTTATTAAGTTACAATTAAAACTGTAATTATTATTATTTTTTTTTTTTAATTTTGAAGTGTTATTATTATTTAATTATTTTTTGTTTATCGATAATAAATTTATAATTCACAATCCTTAAACTGGCATTTAAACCTATAAAATAACCCTTATATATGATTTATAAGGTTCTGTTCATTTTTCCTAATTCATAATTATTTAATTGCACATATACCGGTTTAAGACTTAATAAATTTAGATGACAATATTAGAAATATAGTTCACCTCATGCACTAATTTAATTTTACTAAAACTATATATTGGTAAACCAATTGTCCTCTAATATCATTCAAATGAACTTACTTTTTGACATATTTATGCCAGAACCCACAAATATTTAATTATAAGCATCAATTAAAAATAAAACCAATAAAAACTCCACAATGATTAAATATTTATTTAGCATTAAAACAACACATACAGATTTTTTTTTTTTTTTTTTTTTTATTTATTTCATTTATATACAGTGTATTACAATATTCAAATATGTAATGCCTCAGCGCCCAGGGGCTTAAGAGAGGCTAAAAAAGAGCAACTGCTTGAGCTTATAATTAATACATAGATAATCAATCAACTATAAAAAAAAATGTTCAGTTTAAAGTAAGATTTATGAAAGAAGTATTTCCATATTATTAAGAAGAAAGTTTTTGAGGCATGTCTTAAAAGCAGACAACACTCGTATTTCTTTAAGGTCAGACGGAAGTTGATTATATTCATAAGGACCAGAATAAGATATTCTCTGCTTAGTAGCTTCAAGGCGACATCTTACTGTACTTAATTCCATAGCATGTCTCGTCATTCTATTCGTATGAGATATGTTATAACGAAACTGAATTCCATAGGATCCCAGTCCCCTCAAGGACTTAAAAACATATATCAGAAGTTGATATTTAAAAAGACCTCTTATGGGCAAAATATTCCTCGCATAATTTTTATATAAATGTATTGTATGAAATCGGATTGGAAGATTGTATACAATCTTTAGAGCTTTGTTCTGAGTGGATTGCAATGCTCGTAGTGAATGGCTCATCTTAGACCCATATACTAAAGGGAGGTAGCATAAATGCGACTGGATTAACGATTGATACATCATAAGCTTCACCCTAGTATCAAGTTTCCACCTAAATTTATGGAGTATACCAACTGCTGATGAAGCCTGTGACTTCAATCGAGTAATGTGTTCGTCCCATGTCAGATTATAACTCAGCCACACCCCCAAATAACATACAGACGTGGATTCCCTTATTACATTGCCATCTATATGCACAAACATATCAATATCATCACTCATAAGATGGGGTCTAAACCTTACAAATTTCGTCTTATTCGAATTCAACACTAATTTATTTATCCTTAAGAATTCCGACAAAAGCGCAGCATCATATTCAATTTGGGTTCTTAAAACTGTAGGAGAATTGTAATTATAAAAAAGTGCTACGTCATCTGCAAACATATAAAGCTTCCCTATAAATCCAATATCCTTAATATCATTAATAAATAATTTAAACAATAGTGGACCCAGTATACTTCCTTGTGGCACTCCACATTTTACAGGAAGTGTCCTGCTCCTATAATCTCCAATTTGTACAAATTGCTGCCTATTCCTTAGGTAATCAGCAAAGAATTTCAATGTGGACTCTGTGCAACCCATCAATCGCAACTTCTCAATCAAAATCCCAAAATCTACCAAATCGAAAGCCTTACATAAATCAAAGAAAACGCCACCAACGCCTCTATAACCGTCGTCCAGACCCTTACATATACAATCTAAAACATTAACCAATGCATCCTGAGTACCTGATCCCTTCAGGAAACCATATTGACGATTATACAAAATACCGTTCTCATTAACATAGGATGTCAGTTGATCAAAAACAATTTTTTCAAATATCTTATCAAAAATTGGTAAGATTGAGACTGGTCTGTAATCCATTATCTTAGTCGAAGCGTGATGTTTGGGAATGGGAACAATTTTGTGTGTTTTCATTACCGTAGGATATATCGACTCATCAATCATTTTATTGAATATCTTCGATAGGGCCTCAGAGATAGACACTTTCCTAACCAGCAGCATCTTCGCCGTAATTCCGTCCCAACCTGGGGATTTCCTACCATCTAGCATCTCCAAAATATGCTCAATACAAATGCTATCTACCCTATTAATGACAAAACTATTATGCGACTGTTGCAAGTTTCGAAAGAAATTAACAGAATCATCACTACCTGATACAATACCATCGCGAAAACGATCAACCACTTCTGCAAAATAATCATTAAACCCTTCCGCCTTATCTTCATTGGAAACCATAACAGAATTATCTTCCCTTAGAACAACACCGTTATTGGCCGTATTATTCCTCCCTATTTGTCTATTGACAAATGCCCATAGTTTCCGACTATTACCATCACAATCCCTAATATTATTCTCATAGTAACTATTCATCAGACTCTTATTACATCCTTTTATCACCTTACTTAATCTCCTAATTCGCTCTGAAAGACCTCTATTAAATCTATCCCTTCTTCTCATCTTCAGTAGTTTGTGCTTATAAGAAATCAATGATTCCAGGCTATCCGATATCCAAGGATTTAACTTACGCCTCATACTTACAACCCTTGTAGTGACGGTCGTTGAATTTTCCTTGGCTGCTAACAAGAGGTTAATCAAATTTTCGCATTGATCGGAAGAACATAGATCCTCAGACAGAACATCCATATTGCTATCCAAGTACTCCCCAAATTTATCATAGTCTATTCTCGTCATATTCTCGGTAAAACTTTCCCTGTTACTGAATTTAATCGCAAGTGTAATAATAATAATATTGTGATCAGTTATACTTGTCCGTACCGAATAAACTGATAAGTCCTCCGACATGTTGCTATATACACAATCTATACAACTTCCAGATGCGACCCTTGTCACTAAGTTATGACAAGAATTCAAGCAATACTCAGCAAAAATGTCATTCATCCTTGTACTCTGCAATGTCTCAGCCAAAAGATTGATATTGAAATCCCCGGCAATAACACAAGGCCTGTTACCGATTCGTGAATTTAAAGCTTCCAATATGATACAAAAGGACCCAAAAGAACATTTCTGTGACCTGTATAATGACACAAATAGAAGGGGGATATTATTTATCCTCACATCAGGCAATGATATCATTATATAATCCAAAAACCCTTCGCTAAAATTCTCTACTACCGAGTACCTCACGTTACTATCAATATAAACGGACGTCCCGCCAAACCCATCTGCCCTGCAGCAGTGAATAGCTTCATAACATTCCATAGAGTACAAACAGACATGACTAGCAGAAAACCAAGTTTCCTGAACAGCTATTATAGTGGGAATAACATCAAGGTCACAAATCTCCCTCTTAAAATCATTAAATTTTGATAAAGAGGAAATACTTCTTGCATTAATAGAGAGTATAGGAAACTTATTTGAATCAAATTCATTAATATATTCATTAAATGCATTTAAAGTAGAAAAATATTTGTTATTCATTGAAATAAGAAAAAAGTACTAATGACATAAATACAAAGCAAAAAACAAAAAGACTACAACATTAATATTATTAATTATAAATTGACACAGCGTCTTCATCATCGCCTACATTATTAGATGCAATCTGTCTAGAACGGGTCATCATAGTCCTAGTACCAACAATATTGCAAAGAATTTTATCTACATCATCCATCGACTTCAAACACAACATCCGAGAATTTGCATCCTTCTTGACATAAACGTGTCCATTTTTTGGGAAAACAAAATTGTATCCCACAGTCTTTAGCGACTTAGCGTGATTTAAAAGTTCAATGGTTTCCCTGCTAAGGAAGTCATTAATGTATGTCTTCTTCATTCCATCAATATCTTTAAGCTTTGACTTTTCACTCATAAACGATTTTTTGCATTTACTGTTCGAGAACTTAACTACAACAGATTTTTTCACCGCTCTTTTATTCAAAACATATGCCTCCTCTATGTCAGCTTTCGATATATTTGCTCCAGATTTCTTTGCTATATCTATTACAATATCTACTGGCTCAATTTCTTCATCCATTACGACTCCATTTATGATACAATCATTCCGAACCCTGTTATCATTTAAATATTTAATAGACATCTTCAAGTTGCTGACTTCTTCTTTTAAAAATTTATTTTCTTTCTGCAAATTCTCAATATTCTTAGTATTGTTTGCCACTCCTTTCAGTAAATTATCATATTGTGCTGACATAAATTGTATTGTTTCTTTGATCTCATCCAACTTGGAGAGTTTTGCTTTTATGTCTTCCAGCTCTCTAGCAATAGGTTGCATGTTCTGAGATGGAGTACAAATATGACATTTATACTCAAGAGTGAGATCTTTCTTGAGAGCATCGATTTGTTTTTTATCAAGTTTAGTACACACATAGTGGAGAGTTTTCTCACAGCCATCGCATGTTATGGATTCCTCATTCTCCACTATAGATGTTTTGCAATGTGCACATAGCAGTTTATTTTTATTTACACTTTTTCTTGAGTGCCCTGGCATTCTCCTTTCTAATTCAGCAGTCTTTCACTCACTCGTTAAGAATATCAACAGCTAAACGCCAATAAATTTCAATAAATATGAATAAAATAATAATTTATTCTAACGAAGCGCACCGTGTACGAATTTGACGTCTAAGCACAAGCAGGGTTGCCAACTTTTTTCTCAACATGTATAACAATAACAAATCTATTATGTACATATACATTATTTTATATAAAATTATGTATGTATTTATATTACGTTTATAGTCAATGAAAAATAATTATTTATATAAAACGAAACAAAAAAAATATATATTCATATGAGGAACAAAAGCAATTTAAAATAAATTAATTAATGTTTCGAAGAATATATAACAAGAGTGTTATGTAGTTGTCAATGTCATTTGCTAAAGTACATTATTAAAAATACAATTAAATCAAAGACAAAAAAAAAAGATGAGAAGTTGGGAAACTACCCAATCAATGACGGCTCTAGATCCTAACATGTCCTATGCAACTTAAGTTCGACCAATTAAAATAGGAATAAATAGTAACCACACAGAACGAACATTTCATTAAAATGGAGACAAAGAGCATTCTGCATTAAAATAACGAAAAATTTTCATTAATAGATTGAAAAAGTTCATAAATAGTATGAACATTTACATTAAAGAAACATTTCGTAACATTTACGAATTGTTTTCGTTGGTTAAATTTTAATGTAAATTTCGTTAATTAACTAACTTTTTCTTTCAAATTTAATTAATGTCACATTTGAAATGATGTCAGCCTATTTCCCATCCTTTCAATGTATTGGTTTTGATCTAAAGAAGCCTTCTAATATTTATAAATATGTTTATCTTAATTTAATTCTCAAAATATGTTGCATACATTTAGGCGATAAAAACTAATTTGCTAATACCTAGTATACACAGATAGAAAAAGTTTCGATATATTAACGAAATGTGTCATTATAAGTGAGCCAATGAAACAAATTCGTTAATACAACGAAATTTTTCGCTATTATAACGAATTTTCTGTTAATCAACGTAACCTTCGTTACAATTAAGGAATATTTTCATTGTATTAATGAAAACGTTTCCTTATATCAATGAAAATGTTTCGTTGGCTCAACTTTAATACAATTTTCTTTGTGTGTAGGTTAGTTATAGAGGCAGCCCGCTATTTTAGGCTGTGGGATCTCCTTTTCATTGCCGAGTTCGAATGGCATTTTACATAGCGGTGAAACCACTTAGAGAAGCTTAAAAAAAACTCTGAAATGTCTCCAGCATTACTAATAGGGGATAATTCATTGCCGAAAAACATTTCGGTAGAAACTAGGATTGATCGATGTGATATCAATTTCAGGGTCCATGCTGTAAAATGCACCAATTTAACCTGCCCGTATCACTTCCTAGGTTAACAGATAGATTAGTGTGAAATTTTTAACACTTTCCCCCATTTTCATGAAGCTCCGTTAGTGCTCCGTTAGCTAACCAACTTTTAAACCATACTATGGACAAATCTGTCATCTTGCCTATATATTCCACATGCCTGTTAGAAATTTAACTGCTGAAAATTTTTCAGTTAAAGTTAACCGGAAAAAAGATATTTGCAATTTACTTTCTGTTAACTGCCAGTTAAAGCCTAATGGAGCTACATGAAAATGGCCGTTTGTGGCATATATTGCATATTTGTGGGAATACGGTATTCGAGACCAATTAACTTACGGGATTCGGAACTAGGTAAAAATTTTAAAAAGTTTAGCATTTAGTGGCACATTAAAAAGTGGCAAATGTGGCATTAAAATGACTCAGTAGTAGCACTGGCTCCGTGCACTGAAAAAAATATTGTTGTGAGGTCAAAGATTTCATGTCTTTAAAATACGAATGCAATTATGAGCTAACTTAACTTTAATAATACAGAAAAATTCTTTAAATTTAATGAAGTTGTCGTTAAATTTGTTGTATTTTTGCCTCTTTACTACAAAGCAAAAAATTGTTCAAATATAGGACATGTTTTTCAAAACTTTATTTTACTCAAACATGTTTTAAGAGCAATATGTTATTTTTGTATGGTGACCATGTAACATGTTTGTCACGAAAATGTTATTTTCTCGTCAAATATAACCTGCTTGCCGAAATCAGATACATGATTTCCGAGAAAATAACATGGTTGCGAAAACCATATTACATGGTCACCACCCAAAAATAACATTTTGCTCTTAAAACATGTTTGAGGTGATCATATTCCTCCTCTGGGTGTTCTTACGACGAGTTTCCTGCGGTCGCCGGGGTATTACTCGCGGGGGAAGGGTCCGTCACAGAAATTTGTTTGTGTAGTGATCGTGAAAATAAAAGACGGTGGTTTTCGTTGATATTAAAGTTTTATTTATGGTAAATCGTCTATAGTTAGAGTAGTATATAATTAGTGGAGATACAGGTGATGTCAGCACGTGGTATTGTTTCGATGGGGTTGGATGGGTTTGGTGGTCTGGATATGGTGGCCTGGATAAGCACACCGGACTGGACTGACCACGGGTTTGGCCTGATCGACGGCAGGGCAGGAATGGACGAGCTGATTTGCGTCGTATCTTAGTACGGAAGTCTGGGTAGGATCTTGCGCTGGCAAATCTGGGCGATGAAATGGTGACCTGGCTAAGTACGCTCTCGAAGTCTGGGCAGAATAATGCGCTGGCGAATGTTTGTGGTTAACTGGCGACCTGGCTAAGTACGCTATGAAAGACTGGGCAATTAAATGGCAACAGAACTAGAGACCAGGGACGGCGGAATGGATAGATGCGACGGATGGTGACCTTGGTAAGTACAGCGTTAATGGGATCGTGTAGATCTGGGGTGACAGCGACCTGGGTAAGTACACAAGTCAAGCGTAAGGCAGAGACAATAGGATCGTGTAGATCTGGAGTGAATGCGACCTGGGTAAGTACAGAGACAATAGGATCGTGTAGATCTGGAGTGACTGCGACCTGGGTAAGTACACAAGTCAAACGAAAAGCAGAGACAATGGGATCGTGTAGATCTGGATTGACTGCGACCTGGGTAAGTACCCAAGTCAAATGAAGGGCAGAGACAATGGGATCATGTAGATCTGGAGTGACTGCGACCTGGGTAAGTACATAAGCCAAATGAAGGGCAGAGACAATGGGATCGTGTAGATCTGGGGTGACTGCGACCTGGGTAAGTACACAAGTCAAGCGTAGGGCAGAGACAACAGGAGCGTGTAGATCTGGAGTGATTGCGACCTTGGTAAGTACAGAAGCCAAATTAAGGGCAGAGACAATGGGATCGTGTAGATCTGGAGTGACTGCGATCTGGGTAAGTACACAAGCCAAATAAAAGGCAGAGACAATGGGATCGTGTAGATCTGGAGTGACTGCGACCTGGGTAAGTACACAAGTCAAGCGTAGGGCAGAGACAATAGGATCGTGTAAATCTGGAGTTACTGCAACCTGGGTAAGTACACAAGCCAAATGAAGGGCAGAGACAATGGGAACGTGTAGATCTGGAGTGACTGCGACCTGGGTAAGTACACAAGCAAAATGAAGGGCAGAGACAATGGATCGTGTAGATCTGGAGTGACTGCGACCTGGGTAAGTACACAAGCCAAATGAAGGGCAGCGACCTGGCTAAGTACGCTCTCGAAGTCTGGGCAGGATCATGCGCTGGCGAATGTTTGTGATTAACTGGCGACCTGGCTAAGTACGCTCTGAAAGACTGGGCAATTAAATGGCGACCTGGTTGAGTACGCTCTGAGGGACTGAGCGATTAAATGGCGACAGAACTAGACACCAAGGACGGCGGAGTGGATAGATGCGACGATACTATGGGTGGTGACCTTGGTAAGTACAGCGTTAATGGGATCATGTAGATCTGGAGTGACTGCGACCTGGGTAAATACACAAGTCAAGCGTATGGCAGAGACAATGGGATCGTGTAGATCTGGAGTGACTGCAACCTGGGTAAGTACACAAGCCAAATGAAGGGCAGAGACAATGGGATCGTGTAGATCTGGAGTGACTGCAACCTGGGTAAGTACACAAGCCAAATGAAGGGCAGAGACAAGGGGATCGTGTATATCTGGAGTGACTGCGACCTGGGTAAGTACACAAGTCAAGCGTAGGGCAGAGACAATAGGATCGTGTAGATCTGGAGTGACTGAAACCTGTGTAAGTACACATGCCAAATGAAGGACAGAGACAATGGGATTGTGTAGATCTGCAGTGACTGCGACCTGGGTAAGTACACATACCAAATGAATGGCAGAGACAATGGATCGTGTAGATCTCGAGTGACTGCGACCTGGATAAGTACACAAGTCAAATGAACTGCGGCCTATTCGTCTTTTATACAAAGGAAACACGTGGTACAACGTAAACCGGTGACCTTGAACAGAGGCCAAATAGGGAACATAGTCAGTGAAATCGTGAAGATCAAGAGTGACTGCGCCCTGGATAAGTACACAAGCCAAATGAACTGCGGCCTATTCGTCTGTGGTGCGGAGGGAACACGTGGTACAACGTAAAACGGTGACCTTGAACAGAGGTCGGTCACATCTCCTTTGCGTTCTTGAAAAAGAAACCGGTTCTCTAGGTCTCCATCCAGAAGCCTTGATAAAGGCGAGTATATTCTTTAAATTACAGTCCCGTACCTCAGTAATATCCTGAAAGAAAAAGGAACCGAGTATCTTGTTTCTTCTAAAAGATGTCGGACACTGGCATAGAAAGTGGTAAGAGTCTTCTGTAGCCTTCGAGTCAAGGCACTATCTACAAATATAATCGGCCATTATGCCAATCCTTACATATGATTCCCAAGTGTGTTGTGTCATGTTATGATGGCTATTAACGGCCTCAAATCCTCTCTATTCGTCGCCATTAGAAATCGTGAGTTTCTACTACTCTTGTCGTTCCATATCAGTTTGATCTGCTCGCAAACCTCAGATGAAGTCCATCGTTCCTTCCACAGATGATTATATTTAACGTTGACCCTGTAAGTGTATAAAGATAGCGGGAAAAAACGTGACGATGTTACCCAAACCGCGTGCAGCTCCCTTAGCCAGCACATTTGCCTCCTCTTTGCCCCTTATTCCATAATGTCCGGGTACCCAGCCCAGAGTTATATTACGCTGTTCAGCGAGAACACTGAGTTCTCTACGACAGCGGCTGACTACCTTCGACGTTATGTTCGTATTATCTAAGGCATTCATTGCTGCCTGACTGTCGATGAAAAAGCAGATATCGCTTCTGAATATCGGCCTCATCAACAGGAACTGATGCTGTATGCGTTGTCCATTCCATTTGATTCCAAGCTCCGTGTTTCCGAGTAAGTCCAAGCTCTTCAGTCTCATGAGTATCACCTCGGCTGTCTTCCTGATGTGCAGATCAAGCGGGCAGATTACCATTAAAACTTCAAGAGTTGCAGCGTCCGTTGTCCTCATATAGTCCGTCCTTAAGCATTGCCCAAATAAAGCAACAAGTTCCGTGTGCCTGCAGGCCGTGTTTCCGAGTAAGTCCAAGCTCTTCAGTCATATGACTATCACCTCGGCTGTCTTCCTGATGTGCGGATCAAGCGGGCAGATTACCATTAAAACCTCAAGAGTTGAAGTGTCCATTGTCCTCATATAGTCCGTCCGTAAGCATTGCCCAATTAAAGCAACAAGTTCCGTGTGCCTGCAGGCCGTGTTTCCGAGTAAGTCCAAGCTCTTCAGTCTTATGAGTATCACCTCGGCTGTCTTCCTGATGTGCATATCAAGCGGGCAGATTACCATTAAAACCTCAAGAGTTGAAGTGTCCATTGTCCTCATATAGTCCGTCCTTAAGCATTGCCCAATTAAAGCAACAAGTTCCGTGTGCCTGCAGGCCGTGTTTCCGAGTAAGTCCAAGCTCTTCAGTCTTATGAGTATCACCTCGGCTGTCTTCCTGATGTGCATATCAAGCGGGCAGATTACCATTAAAACCTCAAGAGCCATTCTGTTTATCCTGCTGAATTTCTGTATATCGTTCCGATGTCTCGTAATGCTCCACCAGACGTGACAGACAGTGGAATAGGGACGGCTTCATCCCCCCGCGTTCTCCGACCAGCTTTTGGCACGCATAAAGTGCCGCATAGGCCTTATTTTGACGGCCTTCTGTATTTTCCAGCCAGTTTAGTCTAGAGTCCAAAATAACTCTCAAGTACTTGGCCGATCTGCAGAGACTCAATCTCGTCCCTTGAAATTGTGGGTCCTTATACCCAGTGGTTTTCTTGCTCTATTGAAGAGAACTAGCTCCGTCTTCTATGGGTTAAGGCCCAAACCGCAGTTCCTTGCCCAGTCGGATAGAACCTCTAAAGCCTCACTCATTATATCGGAGATAGTATTCGTGTGACTCTTGGTTGTTTAATAAATTCCGCCGATCGCTGCGGGGAAACCGTTTTGAGTCAAACGAATGCATACAATTTTTTTCCGGATATTGACTTTAGCTACTGTAACGAAGATTGGAAAAAAGTAGTGCGACCGGGGACACTACTTTAAGTGGTATGAAATATATTTGCCAGCCCAGCAAAAAGTGGGTAAGCACTAGTGATTCTTTCAGTAATACCGGTAATCAAAAAGTTACTACTTGCAGTATTACCTGGGATTTAAAAATAATAACTTTCCTGTGTAAGTAAAAAGTGATTCTTTCTGTAAATACCGGTAATCAATATCATATCTGAGGTCCGGGTTCGGCTCTACAGTGGCCACCGTTATATATCCAATTTCGAGGAGCGTGGTATAGTGTGTTGGATTACAAAACAACAGGGGTGAGTTCGCACTTTTTGGGTATATTTAGGGTAAAGATAGTATTTTTGGAGAGCTGGTATGCTTGCGAAGAAGTACTTATTTTTCGACTGTGGTATGCTTCCACGGAAGTACTTTCCTCCAATGTCATGCCCGTGTAAAAGTATTACTACTGATATATGTACGATGAAGTTCTTACCAATTTGGCGCAGGCATACTTGTACTCATATCTGGTTTTTGCTGGGAGAGCAAATAAAGAATTTTAAAAATATGAACGAAGTATTACTATTTTGTGGACACACTATTTGGACACTATTTGGACACTATTTTGTGGACATAATTTCATTATAAAATATGTACAACAGTTGCCGTGATACCCCTGAAACATGCAAGATGCTATTGCGAAATTGTTCTTATTAGTCTTGTAACTTTTGTTTAAATCTTTCCCACTAATTATGCACATAACATACTTACACATCTTTAAATTAAAATGGAAAATTAAGATGTATTTAAACAAGTTGCTTTTTGATCCCAATTTAACCTTTGACATTGAGATATAAACTTCGCAAATGAAACCACGCCAGTGGTTTCTGTGTTGCTCTCTTCTCGAAGCTGATGCATAAACATTTTGTCCGCAGCTTTTTCTACTACAAAAAATAGATAATGTTATTTTCATTACAGCAAAACAAAAAACTATGTAAAAATGGATCAAATTAACCCCAGAAACGTCCTATTGTTATCAACTAATTTGAATGGATTTTGTTTAACAAACTTTTGTTGAATATTTACTATTTATAGAGTGTCTCGTTCACATTATAATTCTCTTTACATAGCCATTGATTTGATTGCATGATACTCTCTCTCTCTCTCTCTTATTTTCATGCCCCTTAAACACACACTATACATTTTGCAAACAATTTCGAGAGATTTTTTGAAGCATTCTAGCATCTAAATTAAATTCTATCTTATACATTTTCACTCAATCGTATTCGTATTCTCGTACACTCTGTAGCTGGAAATTTAAATTGTGTTTAAATGAGCCGCATGCTAATTTTAATTAGTCCTTTGTCATGGTGATATAAACATCAGAACTTGCCATAAAATATTCAGCAGTAGAGACCGCATATGTGGTTTCTGGTTTGCTCATTTCTTGATGTCCATGCATATAGCAACAACATTGCTTCCATTGTAATGCAAAACTAAATGGCCAATCGAAAGATAGGGTTGCCAAAGGCAATTTGATGCTCTGACGATTATTAGTGTATATAGATCCTATATATTTATGTATATCTTTTACGTGATCACCGTAAAAAATATAAATAAATGGTGCAATGGTTAGCATGCCCGCCTTGCATACACAAGGTCGTTGGTTCGATTCCTGCTTCGACCGAACACCAAAAAGTTTTTCAGCGGTGGATTATCCCACCTCAGTAATGCTGGTGACATTTCTGAGGGTTTCAAAGCTTCTCTAAGTGGTTTCACTGCAATGTGGAACGCCGTTCGTACTCGGCTATAAAAAGGAGGTCCCTTGTCATTGAGCTTAACATGGAATCGGGCAGCACTCAGAGATAAGAGAGAAGTTCACCATTGTGGTATCGCAATGGACTGAATAGTCTAAGTGAGCCTAATACATCGGGCTGCCACCTAACCTAACCTTTTACGTGGTCCTGAAGAATGGCTTTGCAAGATGTTAAATCACAAGATCTCGGTGGCCAATTGTATTCACCTCTTCCAAAGAAAACAAAGTCCAGAATCTTTATCCGTAAACGAGCAATGGTTTCCCTACTTATGTGAAACGGCGGTTGAAAGTAAAGATTGTCCAGATCAAACCATCCACCTCCGACCATAAGAAATCATTAATCATTCCTCGCTCACCAATCACGTCTGCCACCCGTGCCAAAAACAATCTACCAAAATTGGAAGAAAATTTTACCAAATATCTACCAAAATTTAAAAAATCTCATTTTGAAATTGTTTATCAAATTTTTGTGATTAGTATGAATAAAATATTTTTTCTTGGAAAGAAATGTTTTTATTTTTTTATTTTAGTACTTTATTCCAATATTTACAATATTATATATTATGGTCCTATTAACGACAACTGCACTCAAATCGATGATTTGACATTGACAAAGGAAAAGTGAATATTTGTACAAAATTTGGATTTAACCTGAAATCAAAACAACGAATATTATTTTATTTCATTAAACTTTTATTTCTATAGAAAATTTTATCAATATTCATTTCTTTAGAAAAAAAAATTCTTTTTCAAAATTATTTCTATAGACAATTTTGTCAAGATTTTATTTCTATAGACAATTTTGTCAAAACTTTATTTCTATAGAAAAATTTGTCAAAAATGTATTTCTATAGAAAATTTTGTCAAAAATTTATTTCTATAGAAAATTTGTCAAAAATTTATTTTTATAGAAAATTTTGTCAAAAATGTATTTATATAGAAAATTTTTTCAAAATTTTATTTCTATAGAAAATATTGTCAAAAATTTATTTCTATAGAAAATTTTGTCAATATTTTATTTTTATAGAAAATGTTATCAAAATTTTATTTCCGTAGACAATTTTGCCTAAAATTTATTTCTATAGACAATTTTGTCAAAATTTTATTTATATAGAAAATTTTTGTCAAAATTTTATTTCTATGGAAAATTTTGTCTAAATTTTATTTCCGTAGACAATTTTGCCAACAATTTATTTCTATAGACAATTTTTTCAAAAATTTATTTCTATCAAAAATTTATTTTTATAGACAATTTTGTCAAAAAATTATTTATATGGAAAATTTTTTCAAAATTTTATTTCTATAGAAAAGTTTGTCTAAATTTTATCTCCGCAGACAATTTTACCAAAAATTTATTTCTATAGAAAATTTGTCAATATTTTATTTCTATAGAAAATTTTATCAACATTTTATTTCCGTAGAGAACTTTGCCTAAAATTTATTTCTATAGACAATTTTGTCAAAAATTTATTTCTATAGAAAATTTTGTCAAAAATTTATTTCTATAGACAATTTTGTCAAAAATTTACTTCAATAGAAAATTTTGTCAAAATTTTATTTCTATCAAAAATTTATTTTTATAGAAAATTTTGTCAAAAATTTATTTCTATAGAAAATTTTGTCAAAAATTTATTTCTATAGACAATTTTGTCAAAAATTTATTTCAATAGAAAATTTTGTCAAAATTTTATTTCTATCAAAAATTTATTTTTATAGAAAATTTTGTCAAAAATTTATTTATATAGAAAATTTTTTCAAAATTTTATTTCTATAGAAAAGTTTGTCTAAATTTTATTTCCGTAGACAATTTTGCCAAAAATTTATTTCTATAGAAAATTTTTTCAAAAATTTATTTCTATAGAAAATTTTGTCAAAAAATTTATTTATATAGAAAATTTTTTAAAAATTTTATTTCTATAGAAAATTTTGTCAAAAATTTATTTCTATAGAAAATTTTATCAATTTTGCTTAAAATTTATTTCTGTAGACAATTTTGTCAAAAAGTTATTTCTATAGACAATTTTGTCAAAAAATTTATTTATATAGAAAATTTTTTAAAAATTTTATTTCTATAGAAAATTTTGTCAAAAATTTATTTCTATAGAAAATTTTGTCAATATTTTATTTCTATAGAAAATATTTGTCAAAATTTTATTTCTATAGAAAATTTTGTCTAAATTTTATTTCCGTAGACAATTTTGCCAAAAATTTATTTCTATAGAAAATTTTGTCAAAAATTTATTTCTATAGAAAATTTTGTCAAAAATTTATTTCTATAGACAATTTTGTCAAAAATTTATTTCTATAGAAAATTTTGTCAACATTTTATTTCTATAGAAAATTTTGTCAACATTTTATTTATATAAACAATTTTATCAAAAGTATACTTTTACATAAAATTTTGTCAAAATTTCATTTTATAGAACATTTTGTCAATATTTTATTTCTATTGAAAATTTATGTACCTCTTTGTGGAAGAGGTATATCTAGAGGTCAAATCTACCAGAACATCAAGAATTCTACCATTCTACCATTCTACCTACAAATTGCACCAAATGATTGCACGTTGAGAATGGAGATGCATCGTAACAATAACTTTTTTCAGAAATCCAGATCCTACAATTTTATTGGTTGGCATAGCCACCGAGGTGGGTATGGGCATCATCAGGCAATATGATTATGATGATTTTGTGGCTACAATATTAACATCATTTTTTCAGTGAATTTTAAAAGTTTCAGTGCCTTGTTGAAGCTTCTGTCGCTCAATTTTATACTCGCCACTATAGAATGGTGATGGTGAAGAAAAATAAGTTTGCTATTCCGAAATTGGAAATCTAGAGGTATTTTAGGTATACACATAAGTATGCCCAATATGATGTGTATCGTTCAATGTTTTTGGTGTAGCCCCCATACATACCGATTTGACTTCTTGAGCGTCCAGACTTCAAAATTTTATCTGATTTCTATTAAATTCACAATCTAGAGCCGAAGATGGTGTGTATCGTTCCGTTTGCAACACATGGGAATATTCGTTTCCGACTATATAAATTATGTATATTCTTGATCAAGGAGAAATTCTAAGTGGATAAAACGATCTGTCAGACGGCATCGTCCAGAAATTTGGTACAGATTCTGCAAGCAGGCCTAGGATTTGATATAGTCCCCATCAGAGAATGAAACCGATCTATTTTCGCCGACAGCGGCTGTCACTTAATTTTTCCTTTGGCGGCAGCGGCTTGACGGCTAAGCCGATATAAATTTGACTATTCGACGGCGCACAATTATCCATTATAAAATCAATAACATAATTGTACAATCAATGTAATTGTACAATCAATCTTACAATCAAATTTTCATTTCATTAAAATTTTCTGATCTAAATTATTACAACAATTTGATACTGCTCGATTATGGGTGGAAAGATCAAATTTTTGGAAAATAAACAACAATTATTAATATTTGTATACCCTCCACCATAGGATGGGGGTATATTAACTTTGTCATTCCGTTTGTAACACATCGAAATATTGCTCTAAGACCCCATAAAGTATATATATTCTGGGTCGTGGTGAAATTCTGAGTCGATCTGAGCATGTCCATCGGTCCGTCCGTCCGTCTGTTGAAATCACGCTAACTTCCGAACGAAACAAGCTATCGACTTGAAACTTGGCACAAGTAGTTGTTATTGTTGTAGGTCGGTTGGTATTGCAAATGGGCCATATCGGTCCACTTTTACGTATAGCCCCCATATAAACGGACCCCCAAATTTGGTTTGCGATTGCTCTAAGAGAAGCAAATTTCATCCGATCCGGCTGAAATTTGGTACATGGTATTGGTATATGTTCTCTAATGACCATGCAAAAATTGGTCCACATCGGTATATAATTATATATATCCCCCATATAAACCGATCCCCCGATTTGTCCTCCGGAGCCTCTTGGAGGAGTAAAATTCATCCAATCCGGTTGAAATTTGGAACATGGTGTTAGAATGTTGTCTCTAACAAACACGCAAGAATTGGTCCATATCGGTCCATAATTATATAGCCCCCATATAAACCGTTCCTAGGATTTGATCTCCGGAGCCTCTTGGAGGAGCAAAATTCATCCGATCCGGTTGAAATTTGCAACGTGGTGTTAGTATGAGGCCGCTAATATCCATGCCAAAATTGGTCCATATCGGTCTATAGTTATATAGCCGATCCCCAATCACACAAAAATTTGTCCATATCGGTTCATATTCATGGTTTCCACTCGAGCCAAAAATAATCTACCAAAAATTTATTTTTATGGAAAACATTGTCAAAATGTTATTTCTATAGAAAATTTTGTCAAAATTTTATTTCTATAGAAAATTTTGTAAAAATTTTATTTCTATAGAAAATTTTGTCAAAATTTTATTTCTATAGAAAATTTTGTAAAAATTTTATTTCTATAGAAAATTTTGTAAAAATTTTATTTCTACAGAAAATTTTGTAAAAATTTTATTTCTATAGAAAATTTTGTCAAAATTTTATCTCTATAGAAAATTTTTTTCAAATTTTATTTCTATAGAAAAATTTTTTCCAAATTTTACTTCTTAGAAAATGTTGTCAAAATTTTATTTTGGCAAAATTTTATTTCTATAGAAACTTTAAACTTAATTATATACGTATTTAATCGGCCTTTTTTAGTTTAATATATACTGCGTATGGACTACCTTGTAATTTAGAAGACGGTGTTAGGAAGTTTTAAGATACCTTGACATCGGCAAGTGTTACCACAACCCAAGTAATTCGATTGTGGATGACAGTCTTCAGTAGAAGTTTCTACGCAATCCATGGTGGAGGGTACATAAGCTTCGGCCTGGCCGAACTTACGGCCTTATATACTTGTTTCTGATTTAAATCAATACTTTTGATTAATTGACGGCTAAATTTGAGTCGATGTATTCGGCGGCGGCGTCGGCTGGCAAAGACTGGTCGGCGGCAGCTAACATTTGCGGCGCGACTCGGCGCCAAATGTCGGAAAGAAATTGGTACAAGATCATACTCCATTAACATTCTTCATCCTGCATAAACTTTTAAGCCTTTATGATATGCAAAGAAGATATTGGTATAGAGTGCTGTGAAGGATATAATAAACTGGGTTCCGACCAACTATCGCCCGTTCTTACTTGTTTCAATGTCCATTATGTGTACGGCAACACAAGCTTTCTATTCTGACCTAATATTGTTCAATGGGAATACCCAATTTCATAAGTGATTTATGAGATTTATCCTGTTTTGTGTTTTGCAAATTCCAGATAGGGCAAACTGTAAATGACTTAACATTGTTGTTACTTAAACGTCATCGGATAAGTCAATTGCAGCAGCTACTACTCTCCATCGTTTTGTCTGTAACACTCAGAAGTACTAGAAGTGGTCTGTTAAGAGTGTTATTATCCACATAACCGTCATTGTAGTAGCATTAGAAACAATTCAAAACACATGTGCTAACATATACACACGAAATCATCATGCACAATACTGCTCCATTGCATCTACACTTAGTCAAACCTTATGAACGCAGACAAAACGACAACGTCGACATTAAATATTTAACATTGACTTTGCCTGCATCTTCGAAATAACAACAGTTCTGGTCAGTTTCCAATTTAGTTTTGTGGTTGTACGGCAATACCTAAAGATTATGTTGCTATTCGTTGCTTGTGGTGGGGATGCGGTGGCGTGTGTATACACCCGGAATTTATTAGTGTGAGTTTTTCTGGAGTTTTGTCCTACTACTATAGTACTATGGGTATTTTAGTACTCTTGGTATATTTTGACATTGTAAACATTGGATTCTCGTTCGTGTCAAATGTATTGCAAAATACGTAGATATTTTACTCTGTCAACAATTTAAAAACACGGACAGTTGTGGCGGCAAGTGAGAAGAACGGATAAGTACAAATGGTATCTAAATAAGTTTTATATACACAGAAAAAAATTTCACGAAAATTTTTCCACTATTAATTTTTTTACTATTAATTTGTGTGATTGATTTTTATTTCAATTAAAAAATTTGTAGATTCAATTAAATTTTTAATTGAATATTTTTTAAAACTCAATTAAAATTTTAATTGGAAAAATTTTCCTGAAATTTTTTTCTGTGTAGTGCAATATAATCGACTTTTACTAATGTATTTCTATAGAATTTTTTTTCAAATTTTATTTCTATAGACAATTTTGTCAAAATGTTAATTTTATAGAAAATTTTGTCAAAAATTTATGTTTATAGAAAATTTTGTCAAAAATTTATTTCTATAGAAAATTTTGTCAAAAAAATGTATTTCTATAGACAATTTTGTCAAAAATTTATTTCTATAGAAAATTTTGTCAAAAATTTATTTCTATAGATAATTTTGTGAAAAATTTTTTTCCACATACAAAAAAATTTTTTTCTGATTCAATCACGAAATTAATTGATCCAATTCAGTTTTTAATTGAAATGTCTTCAATCACGAAAATGATAGTATCAATCAGAGTTTTAATTGGGCATAGAAAAAATTCTTGATTAAAAAATTAATTGATTTCATTACCAAATTTCAATTAATTTTTTAATTGATTCAATTAAAAATTTAATTGATGTTGATTGCAAAACTCAATTAATTTATTAATTAAAAAAGGTAACTATTTTCAATTACATTTTGAATGTTATTTTTAATTAAAAATTTTAAAATTTTCAATCATTGACTTAATTAACTTAATGTTTCTATCATGATTAAAAAGTTAATTGTATCAATTAATTTATTAATTGAAAAAATTTTCAACTTCAATTAACTTTTTAATTGGAAATATTTTGGTGATATTTTTTTTTGTGCATAGAAAATTTTGTCAAAAATTTATTTCTATAGAAAATTTTGTCAAAAATTTATTTCAATAGAAAATTTTGTCAAAATTTTATTTCTATAGAAAATTTTGTCAAAAATGTATTTCTATAAAAAATTTTATCAAAACTTTATATCTATAGACAATTTTGTCAAAAATTTATTTCTATAGAAAATTTTGTCAACATTTTATTTCCATAGACAATTTTGTCAAAATTTTATTTCTATAGACAATTTTGTCAAAATTTTATTTCTATATATTTCAAAATGTTATTTCTATATATAGGAAATTCTGTCAAAATTTTATTTCTATAGAAAATTTTGTCAAAATTTTATTTCTATAGAAAATTTTGTCAAAATTTTATTTCTATAGAAAATTTTGTCAAAATTTTATTTCTATAGAAAATTTTGTCAAAATTTTATTTCTATAGAAAATTTTGTCAAAAATTTATTTCTATGGAAAATTTTGCCAAACGTGTATTTCTATAGATAATTTTGCCAAACGTGTATTTTTATATAAAATTTTGAAAAATTTTATTTCTGTAAAAAATTTTGTCAAAATTTCATTTTATAGAAAATTTTGTCAAAATTTTATTTCTATAGAAAATTTATGTACCTCTTGGTTGAAGAGGTATATCTAGAGGTAAAATCTACCAAAACATCAAGCATTCTACCATTCTACCAAACAGTACAAAATCTACCATGTTTGGTAGTACTATTGGTATTTTAGTACTATTGGTATATTTTGACATTGTAAACATTGGATTCTCGTACGTGAGAAATGCGTTCGAAAATACGTAGATATTTGACTCTTTCTACATTTAAATACACGTACAGTACCTAAATTAGTTTTATTTTATATATAGTGCAATATAATCGACTCTTAGTAATGTAAACTTTTTATATTAACTTGTCATTCCGTTTGTAACAAATCGAAACATTGGTCCAAGACCCCATAAAATATATATATATATATATATATATATATATATATATATATATATATATATATATATATATATATATATATATATATATATATATATATATATATATATATATATATATATATATATATATATATATATATATATATATATATATATATATATATATATATATATATATATATTCCGGATCGCGGTAAAATTCTGAGTCGATCTAGCGTTGTCCGTCCGTCCGTCTGTTGAAATCAGGCTAATTTCCGAACGAAACAAGTTGTTATTGTTGTAGGTCGTATGGTATTTCAGGGAGCCACCGTGGTGCAATGGTTAGCATGCCCGCCTTGCATACACAAGGTCGTGGGTTCGATTCCTGCTTCGACCGAACACCAAAAAGTTTTTCAGCGGTGGATTATCCCACCTCAGTAATGCTGGTGATATTTCTGAGGGTTTCAAAGCTTCTCTAAGTGGTTTCACTGCAATGTGGAACGCCGTTCGGACTCAGTCATTGAGTTTAACATGGAATCGGGCAGCACTCAGTGATAAGAGAGAAGTTCACTAATGTGGTATCACAATGGACTGAATAGTCTAAGTGAGCCTGATACATCGGGCTGCCACCTAACCTAACCCCAAACCTTATGAACGCAGACAAAACGCCCAGATTTAACTTTCGGAGCATGTTGGAGGGGCAAATTTCATCCGATTCGGCTGAAACTTTGAACTATTCTTGTATTTATTGGTTTAAAAGAATGTTCACATTTTTTTCCTTGGGTCTTGTTCGCCTCCCGTAAACAGTTTGGCCCACCTTGTTAAATACCCTTTCGGACTCAACGGATGTTGCAAAACGGCTCTTTTAAAGTAAGAAGCTACTGAATGCATTGACGATCTACAACTTCTACTTGTCAATGCAATATTGTTAAAATCCGCCGAAATAGCTGAAGTGCTGGAATCGGGGGCCTGAATTTCCAAGCCAGAGTGGTATATTTTTAGATGGTCCTTCAAATTCGATGTGTTTCCGCTCGTTTTATACTCCTTTCCACAATTAAGGCACTTTGCAATTTTTTTACATCTGACCTTTTAAAATAATTCCATACTTGAGAGATTTTATTTTTCTTTTTTCTCGCGGTCGCCAAATCTTTCTCTCAGTGCGTGCTGCTGCAATCACATGCCTGCCTATCGGGGCTCGATCCACTGAGAGTGATAGAGCTCCGACGTTTACCTGAAATTCACGACATAACCAAAAATCAGAATTACTTTAAAAGTGGAGAAAGCGATCCATTTCTTTTAGTTGGAGTAATAACTATTTAACCAAATATTTTGCAGCAGACGTCACAATAAAAGCTTTAGAGATGTGAAAGCCAAACTATCGACTAACTATCGATAGTACTGTCGAAAATGTTTGGCTGCTATCGATAGTAGCTCGATAGTGCCCAACCATCGATAGTGCCGATAGTATGTTACTGTCGATAGTTCTCCACCTCTTTTTTAAATAGATAAATAAACCTCTTGTTATACCCTCCACCATAGGATGGGGGTATATTAACTTTGCCATTCCGTTTGTAACATATCGAAATATTGCTCTAAGACCCCATAAAGTATATATATTCTGGGTCGTGGTGAAATTCTGAGTCGATCTGAGCATGTCCGTCCGTCCGTCCGTCCGTCTGTTGAAATCACGCTAACTTCCGAACGAAACAAGCTATCGACTTGAAACTTGGCACAAGTAGTTGTTATTGATGTAGGTCGGATGGGCCATATCGGTCCACTTTTACGTATAGCCCCCATATAAACGGGCCCCCAAATTTGGCTTGCGATTGCTCTAAGAGAAGCACATTTCATCCGATCCGGCTGAAATTTGGTACATGCTGTTAGTATATGCAGGAATTGGTTCATATCAGCCCATAATTATATATAGCTCCCATATAAACCGATCCCCAGATTTGACCTCCTGTGCCTTTTGGAGAAGCAAAATTCATCCGATCTGGTTGAAATTTGGTACGTGGTGGTAGTATACGATATTTAACAACCATGCCAAAAGTGGTCCATATCAGTCCATAATCATATATAGCCCCCATATAAACCGATCCCAAGATTTGGTTTTGGAGCCTCTTCGAGGAGCAAATTTCATCTGAGTCAGTTGAAATGTGGTACATTGTGCTAGTATATGGCCGTTAACAACCATACCTAACTAGGTCCATATCGGTTTATAGTTATATATATAGCCCTCAGATAAATCGATCCCTAATCACACAAAAATTGGTCCATATCAAGTTCATAATTGTATATAGCCCCCATATAAGCGACTCGATTGTGGATGACAGTCTTTCGTAGAAGTTTCTACGCAATCCATGATGGAGGGTACATAAGATTCGGCCTGGCCGTATATACTTGTTATACCCTAAACCACATAGTGGTCAGGGTATAATAACTTTGATCGGCCAAAAAATGTGTGTACCAGAAATATTGGTTTTAAACCCCATAAAATATATACCGATCGACTCAGAATCACCTCCTGAGACGATCTAGCGCTTGGTATCCGTCCGTCTGTCTGTCCATGTATTTGTTGCTCACAGGATTGCGGTCGCAATTATTAACCGATTTGGATGAAATTTGGTACAGGGTGTTTTTATGGGCACAAGGGCGAACGCTATTGAATTTGGAAGAAATCGGATCAAATTTAGATATAGCTCCCATATATATGTATTGCCCGATTTCGACAAATGGAGTCACATTGCGCCGTTTTACAAACCGATCGTCATCAAATTTTGCCCCTAATAAACTTTTTCATCACCCTTTAAGTCTGCAAAATTTCATCGAAATCGGTTCAGTTTTAGATATAGCTCCCATATATATGTATCGCCCGATTTTCCCAAATTTGGCCAAAAAAATTAAGCGATCTTACTCAAACTTGGCTTACTCTAATATTTTATGGTACTGACAATATGTGCCAAAAATAATCGAAATCGGTTCAGATTTAGATATAGCTCCCATACATATGTATCGCCCGATTTTGCCAAATTTGGCCGTAAAACCCTTATTTATCAACCGATCGTACTCAAACTTGGCTTACTCTAATCTTTTTTGGTACTGACAATATGTGCTAAAAATAATCGAAATCGATTCAGATTTAGATATAGCTGCCATATATATGTATCGCCGATTTTGCTAAATTTGGCAGTAAAACCCTTATTTATCAACCGATCGTAACCAAAGTTGGCTAAATGTAATCTTCTATAGCTCTAACTGTATATGCGAAATTTCATCGAAATCGGTTCAGATTTAGATATAGCTCTTATATATATATGTATCGCCCGATTTGGTCAAATTTGACCGTAAAACCGCTATTTATGAAACGATCGTTCTCAAAGTTGGCTAAATGTAATATTCTATAGCTCTAACTGTATGTGCGAAATTTCATCGAAATCGGTTCAAATTTAGATATAGCTCCCATATATATGTATCGGCCGATTTTGAAAAAATTTGCCCTAATAACCTTATTTTTGACCATAGGGCCTCATTCATTAACTGATCGTACTTAAATTTTTCACAAGGTAACATTCTGTTCAGATTTAGATATAGGTCCCATATATATGCATCGCTCGATTTTGTTATATTTGGTCATAATACTCTTATTTATTAACCTATGCTATTCAAATTTTCCAATTTTGATGTACTAGCTGATCGTATTTAGACTTACATGTAGCTTTTACATAATAATATTGCCCGATTTTTACAAATTTGGATTTATTACCCACAACTAATTGACCGATTTCCTCTTTTTTAATAATGGACTCAATATTAGTGGCATACTAACACTTTTGGTGCGAAATAAACTATAGCTCTTAATATTAGACATTTCTGCTCAGATTGTGACAAGACTCCCGTAAACATGTACCCCCCTTTATGTTCTCCAAAACCTATACCAATGATACCCCAAAACCTATACCAATGATACCCCACAAATGCTTATGTTTACTAATTCAGTAGGGCTGGTTTAGGGTATGATATAGTCGGCCCCGCCCGACTTTCTACTTTACTCACTTGCTGAATTATACTGACAATAAATTGCCAACTTTTAAAGCCCTCGTACATTCAGAAATTACACCAGATTCACCAACACATTTCTTTGATTTTTCTCACCATATAAATTAAATTTATTTTCATCCGCAAAGACTTGAAAACTTACTGTAAGAATCGGGAATTTTTTAAAAGTTTTTACCCTGCTCCAAATTCAAAATCCTCACTTTTATTAAGTCGAGTAAATGCAACACGACTCTTATGGTTTTTCTTACTGGTAAGCAACTGCTCGTCTATTAAAATCAATTTGACAAAAAATTATTTTAATTGTCTAGGCAATCATTTATATTCCTGAAATATAAACAAGTATATACAGCCGTACGTTCGGCCAGGCCGAATCTTATGTACCCTCCACCATGGATTGCGTAGAAACTTCTACGAAAGACTGTCACCCACAAATTTCAACTCACATGGTCGTTAAATATCATATACCACGTACCAAATTTCAACCAGATCGGATGAATTTTGCTTCTCCAAAAGGCACCGGAGGTCAAATCTGGGGATCGGTTTATATGGGAACTATATATTATTATGGACTGATAGGAACCAATTCCTGCATGGTTGTTGGATACCCTATACTAACATCACGTACCAAATTTCAACCGAATGGGAAGAATTTTGCTCTTCCAAGGTGCTCCGGAGGTCAAATCTGGGGATAGGTTTATATGGGACCTATATATAATTATGGACCGATATCGACCAATTTTTGCATGGGTGTTTGAGGCCATATATTAACATCACGTACCAAATTTCAACTGAATCAGATAAATTTTGGTCTTCCAAGAGGATCCGGAGGTCAAATCTGGGGATCGGTTTATATGGGGGCTATATATAATTATGGACCGATATGGACCAATTTTTGCATGGTTGTTAGAGACCATATACTAACACCGTGTACCAAATTTCAGCCGGAACGGGTGAAATTTGCTTCTTTTAGAGGCTCCGCAAGCCAAATCGGGGGATCGGTTTATATGGGGGCTATATATAATTATGGACCGATGTGAACCAATTTTTGCATGGTTGTTAGAGACCATATACTAACACCATGTACCAAATTTCAGTCGGATCGGATGAAATTTGCTTCTCTTAGAGGCCTCGCAAGCCAAATTTGGGGGTCCGTTTATATGGGGGCTATACGTAAAAGTGGACCGATATGGCCCATTTGCAATACCATCCGACCTACATCAATTACAACTAATTGTGCCAAGTTTCAAGTCGATAGCTTGTTTCGTTCGGAAGTTAGCGTGATTTCAACAGACGGACGGACGGACGGACGGACATGCTCAGATCGACTCAGAATTTCACCACGACCCAGAATATATATACTTTATGGGGTCTTAGAGCAATATTTCGATGTGTTACAAACGGAATGACCAAGTTAATATACCCCCCATCCTATGGTGGACGGTATAAAAAGGATTTATGAGAAAGTACCACATAAATTTTGTTTTTAAAGATTTTTCTTTCCAATATTCTCATGGCACGGGAAATCGTTGTAACACTTTAAATCAAACTTAACGTTCGAAATGATGGATGTACCTTCAAGGCAATTTCCTCATTTAAAGTGCGTGAGTGAATTTATAATTTCAATATAAATTTTTAATTTAAAACAAATATATCATAAATGTACAATGTAACAATAACATGTCAACAATAGTAATAACAATAATAAATTTTTTGAAAGAAACGACAGAAAGAAGAGAACAACTTCATTATGGATAAGCAACATGCATGCATTACTCACTCAAGCATGCAAATTTCAAGGGAGCCTCGTCAAGTGAACTACACACACACACACATATTGTGTTTACATGGCAAGCAAAAATGAATTATAAATAGACTTTTAATATGGCCATCAATAAGTGTCATAAATTACATTTTGAAAATCGTCCAATCATTCCCTTAGGGTAAATATCATACAACATGTCATTGTATAAGGCATCTACTGCGAGAATCAGTATGGAACAGTATTTCGTTGCAATAGCAAGGATTTCAGAAAAGAAGATAGTGATAGTGAATTTTCAATAAGTGATATTTCATGGAGAAAAATTCACTTCATCGCAAAACGAGAAAAGCACATTATTTGGGGTTATGAAATGAAATATTGATGTCCAGGAAATGTAAGAAATATGTTATTCTATTTACTCAACTGAATTTGTAACCATCATCAGTACTGGGGCATACTATATGAAAGTGATTGTAGAAATTATGAAACATTTGAGATATAACTGACAAGTCGTTAGTGCACTTGCAATAACTAAAACAGAATGTGCATATAGAGAAAACGAGTTAAGGGAATTTGTATTGATGATGTATGTGATGTTCTCGCCCTGGGAATATCAATATACCAGATTTTGCCATTATGGACTTTTCAATAAAAGGTTTGGATGTTTTTTTGTTTTTTTTTTTGTTTCATTTTATGAACTCATATTTTTCCAAAATTAATATAATTCAATAACAAATACACATTAATATTTATTTTCAACTGTGGGTAAAAAAAGGCATTTAAATATGCTCTAAAATTTAGTCTGAATTTCCAAAAGTTCATTTGATACAATGCAGTGAAACCTCTCAAACTTGGACCCTTTGAAAACCGGATACTATTCGTGAGACGTGTCATACATGGACATCTTTCCAATGTGCACCCAGAGAAGGAATATGAACACCTCAAACATGTTTTAAGAGCAAAATGTTATTTTTGGATGGTGACCATGTAACATGGTTTTCGAAACCATGTTATTTTCTCGAAAATCATATATCTGATTTCGGCAAGCAGGTTATATTTGACGAGAAAATAACATTTTAGTGACAAACATGTTACATGGTCACCACACA
Organism: Haematobia irritans; assembly: GCF_050003625.1. Classification (NCBI taxonomy): domain Eukaryota; kingdom Metazoa; phylum Arthropoda; class Insecta; order Diptera; family Muscidae; genus Haematobia; species Haematobia irritans. The sequence continues at coordinate 195,649,459 of NC_134399.1, read as the reverse complement.
AAAATAAAATTTTGCTCTTGAAACATGTTTGAGGTGATCATATTCCTTCTCTGCCTGTGTACAAACCCTACGGGAAGCATTTTCACATTTAACATAATGAAATAAAATTATCAAAATAATATAATAATAATAATAAATAAATAAATAAATTGTTCGACATATTTCAAAAGTTTTTTTTTATACCCTCCACCATAGGACACATCAAAATATTACTCTAAGACCCCATAAAGTATATATATTCTGGATCGTGGTGAAATTCCGAGTCGATATAAGCATGTCCGTCCGTCTGTTGAAATCATGGTAACTTCCGAACGAAACAAGCTATCGACTTGAAACCTGGCACGAGTACACCCAGAAAAAAATTGACCACTTCTTTAAGTTAAAACAAGTAAGGAAAGTCTAAAGTCGGGCGGGCCGACTATATTATACCCTGCACCACTTTGTAGATCTAAATTTTCGATGCCATATCACATCCGTCAAATGTGTTGGTTGCTATATATAAGGGTTTGTCCCAAATACAAACATTTAAATATCACTCGATTTGGACAGAATTTGATAGACTTTTACAAAATCTATAGACTCAAAATTTAAGTTGGCTAATGCACTAGGGTGGAACACAATTTTAGTAAAAACAAGTAAGGAAAGTCTAAAGTCGGGCGGGGCCGACTATATTATACCCTGCACCACTTAGTAGATCTAAATTTTCGATACCATATCACATTCGTCAAATGTGTTGGGGGCTATATATAAAGGTTTGTACCAAATACATACATTTAAATACCACTCGATCTTGATAGAATTTGATAGACTTCTACAAAATCTATAGACTCAAAATTTGTGTCGGCTAATGCACTAGGGTGGAACACAATGTTAGTATATATATAAAGGTTTGTACCAAATACATACATTTAAATACATCTCGATCTTGATAGAATTTGATAGACTTCTACAAAATCTATAGACTCAAAATTTGTGTCGGCTAATGCACTAGGGTGGAACACAATGTTAGTACAAAAACAAGTAAGGAAAGTCTAAAGTCGGGCGGGACCGACTATATTATACCCTGCACCACTTTGTAGATCCAAGTTTTCGATACCATATCACATCCCTCAAATGTGTTGGGGGGCTATATATAAAGGTTTCTCCCAAATACACACATTTAAATATCACTCGACCTGGACAGAATTTGATAGACTTCTACAAAATATATAGACTCAAAATTTATGTCGGCTAATGCAATAGGGTGGAACACAATCTGAAGCAATTTTAAGGAAACCTCGCAAAAGTTTATTTATGATTTATCACTCGATATAATACATATACATATAATACATAATACATAGAAGTTTATGAAAATTAGAGTCATTTTTACAACTTTTCGACTAAGCAGTGGCGATTTTACAAGGAAAATGTTGGTATTTTGACCATTTTTGTTGAGATCAGAAAAACATATATATATGGGAGCTATATCTAAATCTGAACCGATTTCAACCAAATTTGGCACACATAGCTATAATTCTAATTCTACTTTCTGTGCAAAATGTCAACCAAATCGGAGTTAAAAATTGGCCTCTTTGGGCAAATGAGTGTAAATCGGGCGAAAGCTATATATGAGAGCTATATCTAAATCTGAACCGATTTGGCTGGTATTTTGCATGTTTTTCGAGAGCCATAAAATATTCGGATGTACGGAATTTGAGGAAGATCGGTTGATATACACGCCAATTATGATAAGATCGGCGAAAAATATATATGGCAGCTATATCTAAATCTGAACCGATTTTTTCCAAAATCAATAGGGATCGTCTTTGAGCCGAAACAGGACCCTGTACCAAATTTTAGGACAATCGGACTAAAACTGCGAGCTGTACTTTGCACACAAAAATACATCAACAGACAGACAGACAGACGGACAGACAGACAGACGGACATCGCTAAATCGACTCAGAATTTAATTCTAAGCCGATCCGTATACTAAAAGGTTGGTCTATGATTACTCCCTCTTGGCGTTACATACAAATGCACAAACTTATTATACCCTGTACCACAGTAGTGGTGAAGGGTATAAATATGGGAAACATTTAAATCTGAAGCAATTTTAAGGAAACTTCACAAAAGGTTATTTATGATTTATCGCTCGATATATATGTATTAGAAGTTTAGGAAAATTAGAGTCATTTTTACAACTTTTCGACTAAGCAGTGGCGATTTTACAAGGAAAATGTTGGTATTTTGACCATTTTTGTCGAAATCAGAAAAACATATATATGGGAGCTATATCTAAATCTGAACCGATGTCAACCAAATTTGGCACACATAGCTACACTGCTAATTCTACTCCCTGTGCAAAATTTCAACTAAATCGGAGTAAAAGATTGGCCTCTGTGGTCATATGAGTGTAAATCGGGCGAAAGCTATATATGGGAGCTATATCTAAATGTGAACCGATTTCAACCAAATTTGGCACGCATAGCTACAATGCTAATTCTACTCCCTGTGCAAAATTTCAATTAAATCGGAGCAAAAAATTTGCCTCTGTGGGCAAATGAGTGTAAATCGGGCGAAAGCTATATATGGGAGCTATATCTAAATCTGAACCGATTTGGCTGATATTTTGCAAGTTTTTGGAGACTCATAAAATATTCGGATGAACAGAATTTGAGGAAGATCGGTTGATATACACGCCAATTATGACCAGATCGGTGAAAAATATATATGGCAGCTATATCTAAATCTGAACCGATTTTTTCCAAAAGCAAAAGGGATCGTCTTTGAGCCGAATCAGGACCCTATACCAAATAAATCGACTCAGAATTTAATTCTAAGACGATCGGTATACTAAACGATGGGTGTCAGACTTTTCCTTCTTGGCGTTACATACAAATGCACAAACTTATTATACCCTGTACCACAGTAGTGGTGAAGGGTATAAATATGGGAAACATTCAAATCTGAAGCAGTTTTAAGGAAACTTCAAAAAGTTTATTTATGATTTATCGCTCGATATATATGTATTAGAGGTTTAGGAGAATTAGAGTCATTTTTACAACTTTTCGACTATGCAGTGGCGATTTAACAAGGAAAATGTTGGTATTTTGACCGTTTTTGTCGAAATCAGAAAAACATAGATATGGGAGCTATATCTAAATCTAAACCGATTTCAATCAAATTTGGTACACATGACTATATTACAAATTGTACTCCTAGTGCAAAATTTCAAGCTAATCGGGATAAAACTCTGGCTTCTGGATCCATATAAGTACATATCGGGCGAAAGATATATATGAGAGCTATATCTAAATCTGAATCGATTTCAATCAAATTTTGCACACTTGACTATACTACTAATTGTACTCCTAGTGCAAAATTTCAATCAAATTCGGCCAAAAATCTGGCTTCTGGGGCCATATAAGTCCATATCGGGCGAAAGATATATATGGGAGCTATATCTAAATCTGAACCGATTTCAATCAAATTTTGCACACTTGACTATACGATTAAGTGTTATGTTTGTACAAAATTTCAAGCAAATCGGTATAAAACTCTGGTTGCTGGGTCCATATTAGTGCATATCGGGCGAAAGATATGTATGGGAGCTATATCTAAATCTGAACCGATTTCTTCCAAAATCAATAGGGTTCTATTTTGACCCAAATTAGGAACATGTGCCAAATTTGAAGGTGATTGGACTTAAATTGCGACCTAGACTTTTATCACAAAAATGTGTTCACAGACAGACGGACGCACGGACAGACGGACATGGTTATATCGACTCAGGTACCCACCCTGAGCATTATTTCCAAATACACCATGTGTCTATCTCGTCCCCTTCTGGGTGTTACAAACATATGCACTAACTTATAATACCCTGTTCCACAGTGTGGCGCAGGGTATAATGAACTCATTGTGAAGAAAGTTGAACTTCGTATAGCGCCAAAGACATTTTTATTTGTTTAAACGATGTGATTTTCGTAGAAATTAGCTAGAATGCATTCCATATATTAGTTAACATTTTCCTATTTTTACGTACCACTATATTACAGAATGAAAAAATTTAATTGAATTGAATTCATATATGGAATGATTTTATTGAACTTTTTTCATTCATTTGGACAAATCTTACATATTTGTGGTAAACCTTTTACTTCAAAATTAGAACTGCTTACCTTCGTTTTTAAATACAGTTTTATTTATATAGGCATTTTTTTCTTCAATAAAAGACTTGTTTTATTACTATATTTAATATATGTATTAAGAATTAACAGCATCGACTGGCCTTGAAAATATTAGTTTATTATGTTATTCCACTATTTTCAATTTCAATGTAAAGTTACCAACTGTAACGATTTTGTCTTCCTTTTACAATTTCAATACCTATAAATATAAAGCGTCATCGAAAATTTGGACCATCGGATAAGGTGTGTCACCGAGGTCGCGGCGCCCATTTGGCCGATATTTTATTCCATACATAATTGAATAATACCAATATATCATAATAAAATAAAATTACAATAATTTCCTAAATAGTTTGTGTTTTATTCAAAATCAACATCGGCCCTTGAAATTTTAACCACCCTTTATTAAAATTAAGGATTTTTTTCTGAATTATTAAAGTCAAATTGACCTTAGCCCAAACATTTTTTCTTTCGTGTTATGATACCCATTTTTAAGTGCAATCACTTAATTGTAAAGATAATACGACTTCATTGAAAATTTTATCGACTTTTGGACAAGGAAAAAAACTTTATATTAGAGAAATGAGACATGAAAGACATGAAATCTTTGACCTTACTACAATATTTTTTTCAGTGTAGATAGCGACATTTATTCTATCAAGAAATCAAATCTATTGATCTGTCGATATGGCGAATCATGATGTGAACCAATACATACCAGTTGAAGCATATCTATCCAGAATCCAGAACAACACTACATTTCCAGTTTCAAGCAAATCGCATGAAAAATGCGACTTCTATGCCCTCAATAAGTCAAAACCTGAACTTATATAGCCCATCAAAACAAAAACGAAGACTATAGCGTGATCACAGCAGATACACGGGCGGACAGACATCGTTAGATCGATTTAGAATTTTTCCTTGATAAAAAAAATATATTTATTTTTTATGGTAGGAAATCGATATTTCAATATGTTATTATACTCCCAAACAAACTTATTATACCCCCAAAATATCTCCGACACTGTTTAACCTCTACCTGTCCTCGATTCCACGCCCACCTGACGGCGTCGAGATTGTATCATATGCGGATGACTGTACAATCTTGGCATCTGGGCCCAATGTTGATGACATCTGCGATCGTTTAAATGTCTACTTAGCTAATCTTACCAGTTATTTCACTGCGAGAAACTTGAGGATATCCCCCACCAAATCCTCAGCCACACTATTCACTACATGGACGGCAGAGGTGCGCAGGCAGTTGAATATTAGTGTCGATGGCGAAATAATTCCGACCACAAATTACCCCAAGATTCTTGGGGTCACATTCGACAGCCTTTTCAGGTCGTCTGCCCATGCCAATGCAATTTGTAATAAGCTCCGTGGTAGAAATAAGGTCCTCAAGTCACTTGCCGGCAGTACTTGGGGTGCGGACAAAGAAACCTTGTTAGCTACCTATAAGGCAATTGGCCGGTCAGTGGTAAACTATGCAGCGCCAGTGTGGACACCGCAGACTAGTGATACGCAGTGGAATAACATACAAACCTGTCAGAACGCTGCCCTTAGAACTGCGACTGGGTTTCTCCGCAGCACACCCCTGGATCACCTTTATGTGGAGACAAAGATCATCCCTGTGCGAAGACACAACTACATGTTGTCAAAGCAGTATCTCCTGGGTTGTTATCGCAGTAATCATCCAAACCACCATCTCATGGATGCACAACCACCACCCAGGAACGTAAGGGTTGATATACATAATCTAGAGCGCGAGATCCAGCGCTACAAAAGAGAACCTCTAGATCAAGCAGCGTACCAGGCAGGTTTGAACAGGATTCATGAGGATACTGTAGCTGAAGCGGTGAGAAGCTACAAGGTTAATCCTGTTCTCGGAGTCCGTCCACCGCCCATAGCACCGGAGGAAAGAGACCTCCCACGGCAGACTAGGGTAGTTTTAGCCCAGTTAAGATCAGGCAAGTGCAGCCGCCTCAATTCCTATTTATCAGTGATTGATAGCAGCGTAGCTGACGTATGTCCAATTTGCACCCAAGGGCCACACGACACGCGTCATCTTTTCTCTTGCCCAGCTAAACCAACCCGACTTACCGCCAGGTCACTCTGGACGCACCCCACCTTAGTCGCAGAGTTCCTCGATCTGGTCACAAGCTGAAGTACCAAAGCGTATAACATAACAAGTATATAAAGCAGTAAATTCGGCCGGGCCGAATTTTAAATACCCACCACCATGAATCAAGTATAATAGTTTACTATGAAAACTCTTCGTTTGATGACAACTCTTCTCCCAAACGATCCAGCTCCCGAAGACAAACTTTAAAGATTCTACCTATGAAGACCAGACAAGATTTTGTTTGAGTTTTAGAGAAAATATAAACATATCGTGTATATGTTGATTTAAAATCTTAAATCTGTAGATTTTTCCGCATTTATTAAAATACGATGAGTAAAATCTAGAACTTTTACTTTCAGTTTGAAGCAATTTTCATGATCAGTGCGCCTGCTATACCCTGAAAGAAGTGTTTTCTTTTTTGAGAAACGTAATTTTAGACAAGCAAAGTTTTCTTTTGACACAAATTTTAGAGACAATCGTTGAATAAACGAAAACACTTTATAAGAAAAAGAAATTTCGTTTGTCTAAAATTTTGTTATAGATTACTAATTTCCAGCAAATCGGATTCTAGAAGCCCAAGAAATAAAGCCGGGAGATCGGTGTATATGGGGGCTATACCAAAACATGGACCGATCTTAAAATACCTCCAGATTTTCAATTTCAAACAAATCGGCCAGAAAATATAGTCTCTAGACGCCCAAGAAGTAAAAATCGAGACATCAGTCTATATGGGGGTTATACCAAAAAATGGGCCGATATACCTCAATTTCGGCACTCTTATTTGTGGTCTAAAAATACCTCTAGATTTCGAATTTCAGGCAAATCATGTAATAAATACAGTTTATTGTAGCTCAAGAATTTCAGGCAAATCGGATGGTAAATATAGTTTCTAGAAGCCCAAGAAGCAAAAAGGGAGATCGGTCTATATGGGGGCTATACCAAAAAATGGGCCGAAGGGCACCATTTTCGGCACACCTTTTTATGGTCCCAAAAGAACTCAAGATTTTCAATTTCAGGAAAATCGGATAGAAAATATAGTTTCTAGAAGCCCAAGAAGCAAAATCGGGAAATCAGTCTCTATGGGGGCTATATCAAAACATGGACCGATGAGCATCATTTTCGGCACACCTTTTTATGGTCCTCAAATACCTCTAGATTTCCAATTTCAGGCAAATCGGATGGTAAATATAGTTTCTAGAAGCCCTAAAAGCAAAATCGGGATATCGGTCTATATGGGGGCTATACCAAAACATGGACCGATGAGCACCATTTTCGCCACACCTTATTATGGTCCTCAAATACCTCTATATTTCCAATTTCAGGCAAATTGGATAAAAACTACGGTTTTTATAGGCCCAAGACTCCAAATCGGGAGGTTGGTTTATATGGGGGCTATATCAAAACATGGACCGATGCGGACCATTTTCGACACACCTCTTTATGGTTCCAAAATACCTTTAGATTTTCAATTTCATACAAATTGGATAGAAAATACTGTTTCTAGACGCGTAAGAAGCAAAATCGGGAGATCGGTCTATATGGGGGCTATACCAAAACATTGACCGATATGGACCATTTTCAACACACCTCTTTATAGTCCCACAATACCTCTAGATTTCCAATTTCAGGCAAATCGGATGGTAAATATAGTTTCTAGACGCGTAAAAAGCAAAATCGGAAGATCGGTCTATATGGGGGCTATATCAAAACATGGACCGATACGAACGATTTTCGACACACCTCCTTATGGTCCTAAAATACCTCTAGATTTTCAATTTCAGGCAAATCTGATAAAAACTACGGTTTTTATAGGCCCAAGACCCCAAATCGGGTGGTCGGTTTATATGGGGACTATATCAAAACTTGGACCGATATAACCCATCTTCGAACTTGACCTGCCTGCAAACAAAAAACTAATCTGTGCCAAATTTCGGGACGATAGCGCCATTATTGAAGGCTGTAGCGTGATTACAACAGACAGACAGACAGACAGACAGACAGACGGACAGACGGACATGCTTATATCGTCTTAGAATTTCTCCCTGATCAAGAATATATATACTTTATATAGTCGGAAATCGATATTTCGATGTGTTACAAACGGAATGACAAACTTATTATACCCCCGTCACCATTTTATGGTGGTGGGTATAAAAATGGATGAAATCACAATAAACTGTTACAACAACAACAACAACCCCCCAAAATATGATGGTGGTTATAAAAATGCGGTGCCCACATGATCATACCTTCAAAAATTTCTGTCATAAATCTACAAATGTGAAGTTGTTCAAATTACAGTGTTTTGATCAATTTTAGCCTAACTTAAAATTTCAATTCAAAAGATACCATAAAAACCTTAACCATATTTTTTGAGAACTTTTAAATATAAGCATAGTATACTATAGCATGATAAAAATATATTCAAAACTATGTATTTGGTATTACACTTCAATTCAAAAGCAACAATTTAAACAATTTTTATTACTCCAAACCACCTCAGTACTATGGGTAATTTTTAGTAATAATTTGATTCAATAATGTTATGCCAACATGGTAATTACTTTACTGCCTTTTGTATTTTCCTTTGCTTTTATGAGCAAAACCATTGAGGTGAACCGCCTTATAATTTACAATAAATACCATGTATACAACGTTATGGTTATCCTTTTGAAAAGGCTATAAAACTAGCATGCAACAAACAAGAGAAACAATTGGATTCTTATTAAGACTACAGAGAGGAATGAAAGCAAGCCTTTCAGTACCATGCATAAGGAAAATGAAACGGTAATCACAATAAAGAAGCGAGTTCTTTTTAAAAGGATATTATGAGAGTTTTCAATTAACTTTTCTGAACAAACAAATAAATAGGGAACAAAGTTTGTCCAGAACGAATATTATGTAGACTGTACCACAAATCGCGTAAATCTTCTGTTAAAGTCGCATGTCTTTGAATTACCTACAATGATCTTTGTAATAAATAACAACTTTTTTCCCTGTCACTTTCTATGGAACAGGGCATTTTAAATTAGTGCATACGTTTGCAAAACCCAGAAGACGACGAGATAGACACATGATATCGTTGGCAATATTGCTCAAGGCTGTCCGTTGAGTCGATCCATACATGTTCCTCAAAGTATACGTCGCAATTTTAGTCCAATGGACTATATTTTTTTCAAAATCGATGGGATTTTATTTGGGATAGAATAAAAAAATCAGTATGGATTAGACATAAATTCCATTTATATCTCTCGCCCAATTTAGATTTATATGACTACGGGCACGGTTGCCACTTGAGCCAAAAATGATCAACTAAAACTATAAGAAATTTTACTAAAAACCTACAATTAAACAATTTTTTTTGGAGTGTTTGATAAAAGTTTTGTGGTTTTAACTTAATAGAAAATTCAGTAAAAAATTTTATTTCTATTGCAAACTTTTACCAACATTTTATTTCTATAGGAAATTTTGTCAAAATTTTATTTTTATAGAAAATTTTGTCAAAATTTTATTCCTATAGAAAACCTCTACAGAAAATTTTGTCCAAATTTTATCTCTATAGAAACTTTTGTCAACATTTTATCTCTATAGCAAATTTTGTCCAAATTTTATCTCTATAGAAAATTGTGTTCAAATTTTATCTCTATAGAAAATTATGTCAAAATATTATCTCTATAAAAAATTATAAAAATCAAAATTTTATCTCTATAAAAATTTTATCTCTGTAGAAAATTTTGTTAAAATATTCTCTCTATAAAAATTTTTATCAAAATTTTATCTTTTTTTATCTCTATAGAAAATTTTGTCAAAATTTTATCTCTATAGAAAATTTTGTCAAAATTGTATTTCTATAAAAATTTTTGTCAAAATTTTATCTCTATAGAAAATTTTGTCAAAATTTATTCTGTATAGAAAATGTTGTCTCTCTTTAGGAAAATTTGTCCAAATTTCATCTCTATAGCAAATTTTGTCAATATTTTATCTTTATAGAAAATTTTGTAAAAATTTTATGCCTATAAAATATTTTGTAAAAATATAATTTCTACGGAAAATTTTGTCAAAATTTTATTTGTTGTTGTTTTTTTATTTCAGCTTAAAACCATACATTGACTAAACTATAAGTGTAGCTTAACCAACAGAGGAAAAGAATGTTTGTCAAATTTATTTGGGCAAAGCCCTATAGACTGCAAGATGGTTGGATGGACGCACGTTTCGGAATTACCACATTCCTCATCAGCATCCTCTACTTGCAGCAAACCTATCAACCAATTATCAGAATAAATTCAGGCAGTTCATTAAACCCAACAATGAACCACACTTGAACCTTCCGAAAAAAGGTTTTGTATGATAGCCGGCTTATGCCGAAATAAATTCGAAACTAACATATCTCTTTTCCTATGCCACTGTCAAATCATCGATTTGAGTGTAGTTGGCTTGGTTTATTTTGAGCGTGCTTCCTCTTCTTTTTCCATTCGTTTTGTTATGTTATTGTTGGTCTATAGAAAATTTTGACAAAATTTTTCTTCTAAAGAAAACTTTGTCAAAATTTTATTTCTACAGAATATTTTGTCAACATTTTCTTTCTATAGAAAATTTTGTCAAAATTCTATTTCTATAGAAAATTTTGTCAGTTTTTTTTATTACTAAAGAAAATTTTGTCAATTTTTGACTTTTTTGGAAAATTTTGTCAATTTTACCGTAGAGAGTTTTATCAAAATGTTATCCTATGAAAAATTTTGTCAAAATTTTATCTCTATAGAAAATTTTGTACAAATTTTATTTCTATAGAAAATTTTGTCAAAATTTTATCTCTATAGAAAATTTGGTCAAAATTTTATTTCTAAAGCAAAATTTTGTCAAAATTTTATTTATATTGCAAAGATTTATCAAAATTTTATTTCTAAAGAAAATTTTGTTTTTGTAAAATATTTTGTCAAAATTTTATTTCTATAGAAAATTTTGTCAAAATTTTAACTCTATACCACATTTTGTCAAAATTTTATGTCTATAGAAAATTTTCCCGAAATTTTATCTCCGAAGAAAATTTTCTCAAAAGGTTATCTCTATAGAAAATTTTATAAAAATTTTAATCTCTATAAAAAATTTTGTCAAAATTTTATCTCTATAGAAAATTTTTTCTAAATTTTATCTCTATATAAAATTTTGTCAAAATGTTATCTATATAGAAAATTTTGTCCAAATTTTATCTCTATAGAAAAGTTAGCCACAAATTTATCTCTATAGAAAATTTTGTCAACATTTTATCTCTATAGAAAATTTTCTCAAAATTTTATCTCGATAGAAAATTTTGTCCAAATTTTATCTCGATAGAAAATATTGTCAAAATTTTATCTCGATAGAAAAGTTTGTCAAAATTTTATTTCTATAGAAAATTTTGTCAAAATTTTATCTCTATAGAAAAATTTGTCAAAATTTTAGGTCTATAGAAAATTTTGTCAACATTTTATCTCTATAGAAAATTTTGTCAAAATTTTATGTCTATAGAAAATTTTATCAAAATTTTGTCTCTTTAGAAAAGGTTGTCAAAATTTTATCTCTATAGAAAAATTTGTCCAAATTTTATCTCTATAGCAAATTTTGTCAATATTTAATTTTTATTGCAAATTTTGTAAAAATTTTATGTCTATAGCAAATATTGTCAATATTTAATCTTTATAGCAAATTTTGTAAAAATTTTATGTCTACAGTATATTTTGTAAAATTATCATTTCTTCGGAAAATTTTGTCAAAATTTTATTTCTAAAGAAAACTTTGTCGAAATTTTATTTCTATAGAATATATAGTCAACATCTTCTTTCTATAGAAAATTTTGTCAAAATTCTATTTCTATAGAAAATTTTGTCAGTTTTTTTATTACTAAAGAAAATTTTGTCAATTTTTTATTTTTATGGAAAATATTGTCAATTTTTTCATAGAGAATTTTATCAAAATGTTTTCTCTATGGAAAATTTTGTCAAAATTGTATTCCTATAAAAAATTTTATTTCTATAGAAAAATGTGTCAAAATTTTATTCCTATAGAATATTTTGTCAAAATTTTATCTCTATAGAAAATTTTGTCAACATTTTATTTCTATAGCAAAATTTTGTCAAAATTTTATTTATATTGCAAAGATTTATCAACATTTTATTTCTAAAGAAAATTTTGTCAAAATTTTGTATTTATAGAATATTTTGTCAAAATTTTATTTCTATAGAAAATTTTGTGAAAATTTTATCTTTATGGAAAATTTTGTCAAAATTCTATCTCTATAGAAAATTTTGTCAAAATTTTATGTCTATAGAAAATTTTCCCGAAATTTTATCTCCAAAGAAATTTTTCTCAAAAGTTTATCTCTATAGAAAATTTTATAAAAAATTTATCTCTATAGAAAATTTTGTCAAAATTTTATCTCTATAGAAAATTTTATCAAAATGTTATCTATATAGAAAATTTTGTCCAAATTTTATTTCTATAGAAAATTTTGCCACAAATTTATCTCTATAGAAAATTTTGTCAAAATTTTATCTCGATAGAAAATATTGTCAAAATTTTATCTCGATAAAAAATTTTGCCAAAATTTTATTTTTATAGAAAATTTTGTCAAAATTTTATCTGTATATAAATTTTGTCAAAAATTTATCTCTATAGAAAATTTTGTCAAAATTTTATGCCTATAGAAAATTTTGTCAACATTTTATTGAAAAATTTGTCCAAATCTTATCTCTATAGCAAATTTTGTCCATATTTTACCCTTATAACAAATTTTGTTAAAATTTTATGTCCATAGTATTTTTACAAAATATCATTTCTACGGAAAATTTTGTCAAAATTGTATTTCTATTGAAAATTTTGACAAAATTTTTCTTCTAAAGAAAACTTTGTCAAAATTTTATTTCTATAGAATATTTTGCCAACATTTTCCTTCTATAGAATATTTTGTCAACATTTTCTTTCTATAGAAAATTTTGTCAAAATTCTATTTCTATAGAAAATTTTGTCAGTTTTTTTATTACTAAAAAAATTTTTGACAATTTTATATTTTTATGGAAAATTTTGTCAATTTTTCCATAGAGAATTTTATCCCTATGGAAAATTTTGTAAAAATTTTATTTCTATAGAAAATTTTATCTCTATAGAAAAGTGTGTCAAAATTTTATCTCTATAAAAAATTTTGTCAAAATTTTATCTCTATAGAAAATTTTATAAAAATTTTATTTCTATAGAATATTTCGTCAAAATTTTTGTTTCTATAGCAAATTTTGTCAAAATTTTATCTATATAGAAAAATTTTTCAAAATTTTATCTATATAGAAAAATTTTTCAAAATTGTATCTCTATAGAAAATTTTGTAAAAATTTCATTTCTATAGAAAATTTTTCTTTAGATTAGAAATTTTGATTTTATTCGATCTTTCTTTTATTCAATAGAAAATAATTATACATGCTTGAGATCGTTTTTTTTTGTTTTTTTTTTTTTTTTTGTATGTATTGGTTTCTTTATTCTTCAATATTTCGCAATTACATTGAATTGCTTCGTCAGGAGTAGATCTACAATAAAAATGATTTGATAATTTTAATCATGACATATAAATTATTTATCAAAAAAATTATTTTTTAAATTACAAGTATTTATAGTGGTTTTGACCAAACTTTATTTCGATAGCAAATTTTGTCAAAATTTTACCTATATAGAAAAATTTGTAAAAATTTCCTTTCTATAGTAAATTTTGTAAAAATTTTATTTCTGTAGAAAATTTTATCTCTATAGAAAATTTTGTAAAAAATGTATTACTATAGAAAATTTTGTCAACATTTTATCTCTATAAAATTTTTTGTCAAAATTTTATCTCTATAGAAAATTCTGTCAAAATTGTATCTCTATAAAAAATTTTGTCCAAATTTTATCTCTATAGAAAATGTTATCAATATTTTATATCTATAGAAAATGTTGTCAAAATTTTATCTTTATAGAAAATTTTGTCAAAATTTTATCTCTATAGAAAAATTTATCAAAATTGTATCTCTATAGAAAATTTTTTCAAAATTGTAAATCTATACAAAATTTTGTCAAAATTTTATCTCTATAGAAAATTTTATCAAAATTTCATCTCTATAGAAAATTTTCTTAAAATTTTATCTCTATAGAAAATTTTGTTAAAATTTTATTTCTATAGAAAATATTTTTTAAAATTTTATCTCTATTTTATCTCTATAGAAAATCTTGTCAAAATTGTATCTCTATACAAAATTTTGTCAAAATTTTATCTTTATAGAAAATTTTATATCTATAGAAAATTTTCTTAAAATTTTATCTCTATAAAAATTTAGTTAAAATTTTATCTCTATAGAAAATCTTGTCAAAATATCGTCTCTATAGAAAATAAAATTCTTTATTTTGCCAAGCTTGAGATCTATTTGTTTTTATTATTTTTAATTCATCCGTCCTAATATAGAAAATTTTGTCAAAATTTTATCTCTGTAGAAAATTTTGTCAAAATTTTATCTCTATAGAAAATTTTGTCAAAATTTTATCTCTATAGAAAATTTTGTTAAAATTTTATCTCTATAGAAAATTTTGTCAAAATGTTATTTATATAGAGAATTTTGTCAAAATTTTATCTCTATAGAAAATTTTGTAGAAATTTCATTTCTATAGAAAATTTTGTCAAAATTGTATCTCTATAGAAAATTTTGTCAAAATTTTATCTATATAGAATTTTTTTTTTTCAAAATTTTATCTATATAGAAAATGTTGTCAAAATATTATCTCTATAAAAAATTTTGTCAACATTTTATCTCCATAGAAGATTTTGTCAAAAATGTATCTCCATAGAAAATTTTGCCAATTTTTTATTTCTATACAAAATTTTATCTCTATAAAAAATGTTGTCAAAATTTTATTTCTATAGAAGATAATTTCCATCATATTCCCCTTTCAATTCAACTTTTGGTCTTTTTATCGATGTTTGACGTTTATGGCCCGAATCATTTTACATAAAACTCCAGCCAAAAGAAATTTTACTTTCGAGTCGAATTTATAAAAATATAAAAAAATAATTAGTTTCAATTAGATTCATGGTACATTTACCAATTTAAATATTTAAAACAAATGGACTAATCGAAAAAAACATTATGTCCCATATTTGCTTTCGTTTTGAAAAATTTACTTTAAACTTAGCAATAATGTATCTATGCACTTTTTTTCGAATGTGTTTTTCCAAAAATGTATTTTATCCATAAAATTACATTCAAATCAAATTTCTTAGTTAAATGTTCTTTACAAGAACAAATTTTATGCATTTTGCAAATTATGTTTTAAACTATACCTCATCTACATATAGCCATTAGCATTGTACCTCATCTACATATAGCCATTAGCAAAGCAATAATCATTTTCATCATCATCATCATCACTAAAGCAAATAAAAATCCATTACAAAAATAATTGTTAAATTCCAACTTGTTGCCAACTCCATTTTTCCACAATTTGCTTATACATATGTTATTATTTTATTTTTTATAAAAACGAATAGCTATTTGGAAATTTTATTGTCATTGAAAAATTATGGTAATGATTTTATTTTCATCTCTTGGCAAAATGTCAAGCAATGGAAAAATAATCAATGTCGTTTTGCCTCCATCCTGATGATGGTGATGATAGTGGTCATTGGTTATTGCAAAATTATACCAGAAAATGGTTGTAATTACATTTTATATGCTTTTGGAGGAGAAACCATCTACAACTCTCTATGCTGATCGTCTACCAATATGTGGTGGGTGGTATGAGGATTTTGTATGTTTCTCGAGTCTCTCTCTCTTCGAAAATAGTTTGATTCATAAATTTAACTCTGCGTTTTGTTGTGGGGTTTCGTCTATACGTGATAATGCGGTTTAATAGCAATAAGAACTAAGTCCATTTATAGCTTGGCATTGAGCTACATATAGAATCACCTCTTGTGGTACCACAATGCACCAAATAGTCAAAGTGAGCCTAAAATAGCGGACTGTCTCTATACCTAACCGAACCTAGGAGCCTGTGCCTTAAGAGAGTCTGAGGAGGAAATTGGACTTCCCCAAGTCGTTTAAATATTTGGGGTTTTGGAAATTGAATGAAATCACCACATACAGCAGCTATTATGCCAGTCATTGGAGTAGTCAGTTATTTTAAAGAAATGGAAATTCGTATGTCTTGGAAGTGAGACGAATTGTGCTTAATGTACAAAAATTAGTTTTTCACTTAATGCAAAAAATTTTTATATCACTGAGATATTGATTATTTGGCTTCGAAATATAAGCTAATATTTATACCCTGCGCCACACTGTGGAACAGGGTATTATAAGTTAGTGCATATGTTTGCAACACCCAGAAGGAGACGAGACAGACACATGGTGTCTTTGGCAAAAATGCTCAGGGTGGGCTCCTGAGTCGATATAGCCATGTCCGTCTGTCCGTCTGTTCGTGAACACATTTTTGTAATCAAAGTCTAGGTCGCAGTTTTAGTCCAATCGACTTCAAATTTGGCACATATATATGTTTTGGCTCAGAATAGACCTATTGATTTTGGAAGAAATCGGTTCAGATTTAGATATAGCTTCCATATATATATATTTCGCCTGATATGGACTTATATGGCCCCAGAAGCCAGAGTTTTACCCTAATTTGCTTAAAATTTTGCACAAGAAGAACAATTAGTACTATAGTCAATTGTGCCAAATTTTATTAAAATCGGTTCAGATTTAGACATAGCTTCCATATATATCTTTCGCCCGATATGTACTAATACCGTCCCAGAAGCCAGAGTTTTACCCCAATTTGGTTGAAATTTTGCACTAGGAGTACAATTAGTAGTGTAGTTAAGTGTGTCAAATTTTATTGAAATCGGTTCAGATTTAGATATAGCTCCCATAAATATCGTTCGCCCGATTTACACTCATATGACCACAGTGGCCAATCTTTTACTCCGATTTAATTGAAATTTTGCACTAGGAGTACTATTAGTAGTGTAGTTAAGTGTGTCAAATTTTATTGAAATCGGTTCAGATTTAGATATAGCTCCCATAAATATCGTTCGCCCGATTTACACTCATATGACCACAGTGGCCAATCTTTTACTCCGATTTAATTGAAATTTTGCACAGGGAGTAGAATTAGCATTGTAACTATGCGTGCCAAATTTGGTTGAAATCGGTTCAGATTTAGATATAGTTCCCATATATAGCTTTCGCCCGATTTACACTCATATGACCACTGAGGCCAAATAAACTTTTGCGAAGTTTCCTTAAAATGGCTTCAGATTTAAAAATTTCCCATATTTTTATACCCTCCACCATAGGATGGGGGTATATTAACTTTGTCATTCCGTTTGTAACACATCGAAATATTGCTCTAAGACCCCATAAAGTATATATATATATATATATATATATATATATATATATATATATATATATATATATATATATATATATATATATATATATATATATATATATTCTGGGTCGTGGTGGAATTCTGAGTCGATCTGAGCATGTCCGTCCGGCCGTCTGTTGAAATCACGCTAACTTTCGAAACAAGCTATCGACTTGAAACTTGGCACAAGTAGTTGTTATTGATGTAGGTCGGATGGTATTGCAAATGGGCCATAGTGTCCACTTTTACGTATAGCCCCCAATATAAACCGATCCCCGATTTGGCTTGCGGAGCCTCTAAGAGAAGCAAATTTCATCCGATCCGGCTGAAATTTGGTACATGGTGTTCGTATATGGTTTCTAACAACTATGCAAAAATTGGTCCACATCGGTCAATAATTATCTATAGCCCCCATATAGACCGATCCCCCGATTTGGCTTGTGGAGCCTCTAAGAGAAGCAAATTTCATCCGATTCGGCTGAAATTTGGTACATGGTGTTGATATATGGTATCTAACAAACATGCAACAATTGGTCCACATCGGCCCATAATTATATATAGCCCCCATATAAACCGATCCCCAGATTTGACCCCCGCTGCCTTTCGGAGAAGCAAAATTCATCCGATCTGGTTGAAATTTGGTACGTGGTGGTAGTATATTATGATATTTAACAACCATGCTAAAAGTGGTTCATATCAGTCCATAATCATATATAGCCCCTATATAAACCGATCCCGAGATTTGGCTTTAGAGCCACTTGGAAGAGCAAATTTCATCCGAGTCAGTTGAAATTTGGTACATTGTGCTAATATATGGCCGTTAACAACCATGCCTAACTAGGTCCATATCGGTCTATAGTTATATATAGCCCTCAGATAAATCGATTCCCAATCACACCGCCATGTTTCAATTCTGGCTCTCTACGTACCGTGCAAAAGTCCATATCGATTCGTAATTATTTGTAGAGTTACCTATACATACCTTTTTTGTCTAATATATACCACGTATGGACTAACTAACAATTTAGAAAACGATGTTAAGAAGTTTTAAGATACCACAACCCAATTAATTCGATTGTGGATGACAGTCTTCAGTAAAAATTTCTAGGCAATCCATGGTGGAGGGTACATAATATTCGGCCTGGCCGAACATACGGCCGTATATATTTGTTTTTACTAATATTGTGTTCCACCCTAGTGCATTGGCCGACTTAAATTTTCAGTCTATAGATTTTGTAGAAGTCTATCAACTTCTGTCCAGATCGAGTGATATTTAAATGTATGTATTTGGGACAAACCTTTATATATAGCCCCCAACACATTTGACGGATGTGATATGGTATCGAAAATTTAGATCTACAAAGTGGTGCAGGATATAATATAGTCGGCCCCGCCCGACTTTAGACTTTCCTTACTTGTTTTAATGTTACAGAACCTAAAATAAAACTAGAATGCTTGCTAAAATGCCTTTAGTAGCAAAACTTGAAATTTATATTTGCAGATTAGATTGACACTTTTATTATTATACCAACTCAAGCAACATAATCATAACACTTCATGTTCAGCCACTATGATGTACACCAAAATCCTATTGTATTTCTTATGACTCTTCAGCTTTCTCTTGCAAACTGCACTTAACCTTTTTTCGTCTATAGCCCTTTTTTATTTGGTCACTGTATGGACGGTTTCTCGGTTAAAGTTTGTTTGCAGGTTTGTGTATTGCCCTGTTTTTGTGTGGTTATTGCAGGATATGTGAAACAAAATGACTTCCCGCTGTTAAATTTGTTTTCATGTACCATAATATCCTTTTTGAGTGAATAAATAAGCACCTGTTTCATATGCCCGAGCCCCTCAATGTATTCGTAGCAAATTTGCTCCTCCAACAAATTTAATTTTGAACTAACATTGCAAATATCAGACATATTTTCATGTCGCCGATAATATTGTGTATTAGCTAGCCCCTTAGGCAGTGATGTGTATAATTTTCCAATAAAGCTTATGCAGCATTGGTTTGGAACGTTCTAGATAGGCAGAAAACATACTAATCTCGTGTTGAGGCAAACTTTAAAAACGATTATCAAGTCATTATAACGTCCTATATAAAATAGAGGAAGAACACAATATGTTATGGGCATTGGTCCGTAATAAGAGGAGAATAAAATGTTGGGATTTACTCCATTGTATGAGCCGTATGTTACATATCTTCCTTATTAATCGTATTCGAGAATTCTCCTAAAGAAAATAGAGTACATATTGCGTTTAACGTTCATGTTTGCAACTAGCGAAATGCGAATTTCGATTGTAATTTAAACTTAGTATGTTTCGTTGCAACAACGGAAAACCACTATTATCAAAATTGGCCCATAGTGCGTATGAGCACAATGTACAAAAATCATACGCAACATTGGCTACTTAGATACAAAAAAAGCCTGGAGCAGTTTGGTTAAATAAAATCAGAATTTTGAGTACATAATTGATATAATGAAATAATTTATTGGACAATTACAAATCAAATAGGGTACTTATTTGTACCGTAGGAAAGGAAAAGTTTAAATAGAGTAAGGCAAGGGAAAATGTCACCAATTATCGCACGTTTTGTTATTATGCCCTCTCTCTCTAATCAATAAATGCCAAAAGTTTCCATGCTTGGATCAATCAAAAGGAGCCCCTTTCTATTGAGAACCACCGTAGTGATGTGGTTAGCATGTCCTCCTTACATACAAAGGCCCATGGGTTCAATCAATTTCGACCGAACACCAAAAAGTTATTCAATGGTGTTATCTCCTCTCAGTGTTGCTGGTGACATTCTGAGTGTTTCTACATACACAAAAAAATTGATTCAATCACGAAATTAATTTTATAATTGAAACTTCTTCAATCACGAAAATGATAATATCAATCACAGAATTGATTAGAAATAACAAAAATACTTGTAAGTGTAAAAAAGTCGGTTAAATGGGAAGCGCAATCCTTGTTCAAATATCCTACCTCAAATATCCAACTCCACCTACCGTGACTAACTCAAATCAAAAAAAAAAAAAACATCAATTCATCTTTACAGTCAATCTAGCTAATATTACTAGCTAATATTGGGTATAAAACGTTACGTAAGGAGAATTTGTCAACATTTTATCTCTAGAGAAAATTTTGTCAAAATTTTATCTCTATAGAAAATTTTGTCAAAGTTTTATCTCTATAGAAAATTTTGTCAAAAATTTTATTTCTATAGAAACTTTTGTCAAAATTTTATCTCTCTAGAAAATTTTGTCAAAATTTTATCTCTCTAGAAAATTTTGTCAAAATTTTATCTCTCTAGGAAATTTTGTTAAAATTGTGTTTCTATAGAAAATTTTGTCAAAATTGTATTTCTATAGAAAATGTTGTCAAAATTTTATCTCTCTAGAAAATTTTGTCAAAGCTTTGTCTCTCTAGAAAATTTTGGCAAAATTTTATCTCTCTAGAAAATTTTGTCAAAATTTTATATATCTAGAAAATTTTGTCAAAATTTTATCTCCCTAGAAAATTTTGGCAAAACTTTATCTCTCTAGAAAATTTTATCAAAATTTTATCTCTATAGAAATTTTTGTCAAAAATTTATCTCTATAGAAAATTTTGTCAAAATTTTACCTCTATAGAAAATTTTGTTTCTACAGAAAATGTTGTCAAAATTTTATTTCTATAGAAAACTTTGTCAAAATTTTTTTTTATAGAAAATTTTGTCAAACTTTATTTCTATAGAAAATTTTGGCAACATTTTATATCCATAGAAAATTTTTCAACATTTTATTTTTATAGAAAATTTTGCCATTTTTTTTTGTCAAAATTTTATTTTTATAGAAAATTTTGTCAAAATTTTATTTCTATAGACATTTTTGTCAAAATTTTATTTCTACAGAAAATGTTGTCAAAATTTTATTTCTATAGAAAATTTTGTCAAAATTTTATTTGTACAGAAAATTTTGTCAAAATTTTTCTTTTATAGAAAATTTTGTCAAAATTTATTTCTATAGAAAATTTTGGCAACATTTTATTTCCATAGAAAAATTTTCAACATTTTATTTTTATAGAAAATTTTGGCAAATTTTTTTTTTATATAAAAAATTTTGTCAAAATTTTATTTGTATAGAAAATTTTGTCAAAATTTTATTTGTATAGAAAATTTTGTCAAAATTTATTTCTATAGAAAATTTTGGCAACATTTTATTTCCATAGAAAAATTTTCAACATTTTATTTCTATAGAAAATTTTGTCAAAATCTTATTCCTATAGAAAAAAATTGTCAACATATTATTTCTATAGAAAATTTTGTCAACATTTTATTTCTAGAACATTTTGCCACAATTTTCTCTAGAAAAAATTTTGTCAAAATTTTATTTCTATAAAAAATTTTGTCAAAATTTTATTGCTGTAGAAAATTTAGCCAAAATTTTATTCATTCGTTTTGTTTGGCACAAGTATGTGTTTTGGCTCAGAATAGAACCCTATTGATTTTGGAAGAAATCGGTTCAGATTTAGATATAGCTCCCATATATATATTTCGCCCGATATGGACTTATATGGCCCCAGAAACTCTGGCTTCTGGATCTCAGCTTAAAGCCATGCATTGACTAAACTACAAGTGTAGCTTAACCAACAGAGGAAAAGTATGCTTGTCAAATTTATTTGGGCAAAGCCTTATAATCTGCAAGATGGTTGGATGTACAGCTGTTTCGGAATTACCACATTCCTCATCAGTATCCTCTACTTGCAGCAAAACTATCAACTAATTATCAGAATAAATTCGTGTAATTCACTCAACCCAAAGTGAAATACACTTGAACCTTCCGAAAAAGGGTTTAATAGTCGGCTACTGCTTAAACAAATTTACAAGCATATCTCTTTTCCTTTGCCAACGTCAAATCATCGATTTGTATTTAGTTGGCTGGGTTTGTTTTTGAGAGTGCTTCCTCTATCTTCATTCGTTTTGTTTGTTATTGTTGGCTTCTCTTCAATCGTTATTGTTCACTTTGGGTTGAGTGAATTACCCGAATTTATTCTGATAATTGGTTGATAGTTTTGCTGCAAGTAAAGGATGCTGATGAGGAATGTGGTAATTCCGAAACAGCTGTACATCCAACCATCTTGCAGTCTATAGGGCTTTGCCCAAATAAATTTGACAAGCATACTTTTCCTCTGTTGGTTAAGCTACACTTGTAGTTTAGTCAATGCATGGCTTTAAGCTGAGATCAAAAACAACAATAAAATTTTATCACTATAGAAAATTTTGCCAAAATTTAATCTCTATAGAACATTTTGTCCAAATTTTATCTCTATAGAAAATTTTGTCAAACTATTATCTCTATAGAAAATTTTGTCAATTTTTTTTCTATAGAAAATTTGTTCAAGATTTATTATATTCTCTTTATTTATGTTCTATTTATTTATGTTCGCCAGGGTCTGGACAAGAATATCTGTCGTTTGTTTTAGGATAGGCAACATAGAAGTTATATAAACTGGTATATATCTACCTCATTCATTCTATTTTCCTAACAAAATAACCACATTTGCAGCAACCAAAATAGAGAAAATATATTTTGGGGTTATATTAATACCTCACATAAAGCTTTGCAATAATATTAACCATTTTCTATTAACTTTATTGCACACCCAAAAAACCTTGGGAATGGAACAGCCATAGTCGTATTAAATGACAATTTCAATGCACTGCACGCCTTTGGGCTAGCAACATATTCTTGGTAATGGCCCACCAGAGCAATAAGAAGCCAAATATAATGGCCAAAGATATAAAGTTAAATGACAAGAAACGAAACGAAAAAAATAACCATGGCAGAATAAAACCAATGGAAATGCTACAACCAATGAATCTATGCGCCAACCTCCCACTCTATGAATATTGGGCCACTTTCTTGGAATTTTTTTGCAGCTTTTATGCTAAATGGACTTTACCCACAAGAGCAAAAAAAAATATTAGGTAAACAATAAAAGTGTATTAAATACTTTCCTTTTTAAATAATTCACTTCCAGCGAGAGTTCATTTGCACTCTGTGCCTAGTATTTGCAACGAAAGCTGTTAAAATCGCTTTCTCGTTGTTGTTTCTTTTTTTTTGTGGGGTTAGATTTTATTTGGTTTTTATTGTTGAGCGAAGCAAAAAGTAATAAAAACTAAGCCCAACTTCCTATTAAGAACTCAAGACTTCCTTCCGGCTGTCATGTTTTTTCACCGAAACAAAAAAAACAAGTCGGATGCGGAAAAACTTCAACTACAATCAACCAACAGAAAGTGTTAAGTAGAAGATTTCGTTCATTGATTTTTGTTTTTGCATTTTGCAAGAGAGAGACAAAGAGAGCGAGAGAATTGGTGTAAATAGGAGCATGTATGCATGTTGTGTTTTTAGTGCTGCTTCAAAAGTTTTATTGTTTCATGCTGAAAGGAAAAACTCTTTGAATAAAGTTTTATGATTTTTTTCTTATTCAAGCTTTCATTGTAAGAAGAATGCAAGAAGTTAATATTCTTAAGGCAACACTGACTGACTGAAAGGGATATAAAAAACATTTTGCAAATGCCATAATATAGGCTTATTGCAAAAAGTAGTTGGCTTGGTTGCAAACCATGTTTTTCTTTCCTTTAAAGATTTAAGTATTGATTTCGAAGTAAGTATTTTAAGGAAGGAAACAGAGTGCAAATTAAGATATTAAACACTAAAACACAACGTTATTTGCATCCAAAGATTTTGACCTTCCTTCAACGATTTTGGAATGGACCCTACGGGAAATCGAACAACCACCGGACCGGTACAAGAACAGTCCCTGTTCTGGTCAAAACGTATGGAAGGAACCGCTCACTTTAACATGGATTTGTCAGTGACGGAGTAAATTTACACCTTAGGACTCGTCTTGGACTCATTCCAAAGGACACATCCTGGGACAATTTAGCAGGAACACCCCATAGACAGGTCGCCAGGAACCACTCTTGAAATATGTTTCATTTCGATTCGGATGTCCAGATCGCATTCGAAATTTTGAAAACTTTTGAAATATGTCAAGAGGATGTTCTGATAATATTATTTCACTAAATCTGTAGTCCAATAAGATT
Organism: Haematobia irritans; assembly: GCF_050003625.1. Classification (NCBI taxonomy): domain Eukaryota; kingdom Metazoa; phylum Arthropoda; class Insecta; order Diptera; family Muscidae; genus Haematobia; species Haematobia irritans. The sequence goes on along the minus strand of NC_134399.1, from coordinate 195,624,654 downwards.
TTAATATCAAGCGAGTACGGCTATCAAAAAATTACGACTATTTAAAAATTGCAACTAAATGGAACACCGGTACCAGTTCTGTGATGATACGGTTGCCATAAAAACTAAAATTTGAACCAAATTTTGAATGTATACAAACACAATTTGGAAAATGTAATAAAAATTTGTGCTCAATACATTTTTTACAAACGAAATTTTTTATATAAATAAAATTTCGACAAAATTTTCTATATAAATATAATTTTGATAAAATTTTCTAAAGAAATAAAATTTTGACACAATTTTCTAAAAAAATAAAATTTTGACGAAATTTTCTAAAGAAATAAAATTTTAACAAAAATTTCTATAGAATTAAAATTTTGACAATATTTTCTAAAGAAATAAAATTTTCACAAAATTTTCTAAAGAAATAAAATTTGGTCAAAATTTTCTATGTAAATTAAATTTTGACAAAATTTTATAAATAACAAAACGAACAATAACAAAATAAAACGAATGGAAAAAGAAGAGGAAGCATGCTCAAAATAAACCCAGTCAACTGCACTCAAATCGATGATGGTGGCAAAGGAAAAGAGATATGTTTGTACGAATTTATTTTCGGCATAAGCCGGCTATCATACAAAACCTTTTTTCGGAAGGTTCAAGTGTGGTTCATTGTTGGGTTTAATGAACTGCCTGAATTTATTCTGATAATTGTTTACTAGTTTTGCTGCAAGTAGAGGATGCTGATGAGGAATGTGGTAATTCCGAAAAGTGCGTCCATCCAACCATCTTGCTGTCTATACGGCTTTCCCCAAATAAATTTGACAAACATTCTTTTCCTCTCTTGGTTAAGCTACACTTGTAGTTTAGTCAATGTATGGTTTTAAGCTGAAATCAAAAAAAAAAAAAAACAACAGAAATAAAATTTTGATAAAATTTTCAAAAGAAATAAAATTTTGTCAAAATTTTCCATGGAAATTAAATTTTGACAAAATGTTCTATAGAATTAAAAGTTTGACGATATTTTCTAAAGAAATAAAATTTTGACAAAATTTCTAAAGAAATAAAAATTTTCTAAAGAAATAAAATTTTGTCAAAATTTTCTATGGAAATTAAATTTTGAAAAAAAATTTCTAAAGAAATAAAAATTTGACAAACTTTTCCAAAGAAATAAAATTTTGACAAAATTTTCTATAGAGATAAAATTTTGACAAAATTTTCTAAAGAAATAAAATTTTGACAAAATTTTCTATAGTAATACAATTTTGACAAAATTTTCTATAGAAATACAATTTTGACAAGATTTTCTATAGAATTATAATTTTGACAAGATTTTCTATAGAATTACAATTTTGACAAAATTTTCTATAGTAATACAATTTTGAAAAAATTTGTCTATAGAAATAAAATTTTTACAAAATTTTCTATAGAAATAAAATTTTGAAATAAAATTTTTATATAAAAATAAAATTTTGACAAAATTTTCTATGGAAATAAAAATTTGACAAAATTTTCTATAGAAATAAAATTTTGACAAAATTTTCTATAGAAATAAAATGTTGACAAAATTTTCTATAATAATAAAATGTTGACAAAATTTTCTATAGAAATATAAATGTTGACAACATTTTCTATAGAAATATAATTTTGACAAAATTTTCTATAGAAATAAAATTTTGACAAAATTTCCCATAGAAATGAAATTTTGACAAAATTTGCTATAGAAATAAAATTTTGACAAAATTTTCTATAGAAATAAAATTTTGACAAAATTTTCAAAGGAAATAACATTTTGAAAAAAATTTTCTAAAGAAATAAAATTTTGACCAAATTTTATACAGAAATAAAATTTTGACAAAATTTTCTATGGAAATAAAATTTTGACAAAATTTTCTTTAGAAATAAAATTTTCTATAGAAATAAAATTATAACCAAATTTTCTAAAGAAATAAAATTTTGACCAAATTTCCTGTAGAAATACAATTTTGACAAAATTTTCTATAGAAATAAAAATTTAACAAAACTTTCTATAGAAATATATAAAAATATAATTTTCTAAAGAAAACAAATTTTCATAGAAATAAAATTTTTATTGTTGTTTTTGATCTCAGCTTAAATCCATGCATTGACTAAACTACAAGTGTAGCTTAACCAACAGAGGAAAAGTGTGCTTGTCAAATTTATTTGGGCAAAGCCCTATAGACTGCAAGATGGTTGGATGTACAGCTGTTTCGGAATTACCACATTCCTCATCAGCATCCTCTACTTGCAGCGAAACTATCAACCAATTATCAGAATAAATTCGGGTAATTCACTCAACCCAAAGTGAACTGCACTTGAACCTTCTGAAAAAAGGTTTGATAGTCGGCTACTGCCTAAACAAATTTGCAAGCATATCTCTTTTCCTTTGCCAAACTAAAATTATCGATTTGAATGTAGTTGGCTGGGTTTGTTTTTGAGCGTGCTTCCTCTATCTTCATTCGTTTTGTTTGTTATTGTTGTAGTTTAGTCAATGCATGGCTTTAAGCTGAGATCAAAAACAACAATAACGATTGAAGAGAAGCCAACAATAACAAACAAAACGAAATACAATTTTGACAAAATTTTCTATAGAAATAAAATTTTGACAAAATTTTGTATAGAAATAAAATTTTGACAAAATTTTGTATAGAAATAAAATTTTGACCAAATTTTGTGTAGAAATAAAATTTTGACAAAATTTTCGATAGAAATACAATTTTGGCAAAATTTTCTATTGAAATAAATCCTTGGCAACATTTTCTATATAAACAAAATTTTACTTTAGAAATAAAATTTTGACCAAATTTCCTATAGAAATAAAATTTTTACAAAATTTCCTATAGGAATACAAATTTAACAAAATTTTCTATAGAAATAAATAGAAATAAAATTTTCTAAAGAAAACAAATTTTCTATAGAAATAAAATTTTGACCAAATTTCCTATAGAAATAAATTTTTAACAAAATTTTCTATAGAAATAATATCTTGGCAAAATTTTCTATATAAACACAATTTTGACAAAATTTTACTATAAAAATAAAATTTTGACCAAATTTCCTACAAAATTAAATTTTGTAAAAATATTCTTTAGAAATAAAATTTTGTCAAAGTAGAAAATTTTGACAAAATTATATAAAAGTAAAATTTAGAAAAAAAGATTTCTATAGGATTAAAGTTTGACAAAATTTTCTATTGAAATAAAATTTTTACCAAATTCTGCTATAAAAATAAAATTTTTACAAAATTTTCTATAGAAATAAAATTTTGACAAAAATTTGATCAAACACTTCAAAATAAGATTTTTTAAATTTGATAGATTTATAAACTTTAAATTATAATACAGATCACATTTTTCGAATTTTCGCTCTCTTTTTGCGGCAGCCATTGTATTGGTTAGCATGCCCGCCTTCAGTAATTACGGAGGTCCTACATAAAATCGGACAGAGATAAAGAAAGTGCTTAATCATCGAAAAACTGTAGACTCAAAAATAAAAGAGATTTTAAATGAGGCTTACGAGCTAGTCAGTGAAATTGGAGTTGAAATAAGTCAACCAAGAATCGTTGTCAAATTGAGCATAGAAATTTAACGTGACAGAATTAAAAAGACATCAAAAAAGTGTATAAATGGATTTGATCGGAAAGCTGAAATTTGGTATAATCTTTGGAAAGAAAAACAAATACCACACAGGACTTGTCAAAGTGAAATATTAAGGCCGATTTCTTTAAATCAAAAATGTGTTTCTTTTCTTTAAGGAAAATTTGTCTTAATTCCAAGACATATGACTTTAACGGGGGGATGCAAATTATCGATATTTTTGTCCTACATTTAATAAAAAAAATTTGAAGCAAATATTATAAACTTTATTTTAAATAATATTTCATAATTTTAAAGAAATCCATGTTTCGTATAGTGTGCATCCTAAAATTTAGGTTGCGTAAAGATTATAAATATTTTTTTTCAATGTATTTCAAACAACTAGAAATTTCTCTCCTACTTTGTGTTTTCTGCTATCTGATTTTAAATCCCTAATTCTCCGTGTGACAGGTCGCTGAATTATCTATCCACCAGCCTACCGAACTTGATATAGGGTGTACAAAAAAAATCTATTAAATGTTAGTTTTATGAACTTTTATTACCAAAGCTTAACTTTTATTTTCATTATCCCACTTGACAAATGCCAGGCGTTATGTACCACAATAAATTACATTTTATTAGCACAACAGCAAGCCAACTTCTTTGTTGGTTCTGTTATTGCTTACACGCTCATATCTATGGTTTGTTTGATAGAACAAAACTTTATTCTCTCGCTAACTCAATCGCGAGAGGATTGTCTAGCGCTCTTACTTATTATGAATGATAAGCATGTCTTTTCAACTGGATACGTGTGGAAAATGTTCAATTGATTTTCATGTTTTATGGCACTTTTCGTTGTTCGAGAATTTTTTGTCTTTTTTGGAGATGAAGATATTTTTAAAGGCCACTGATGTTTTGTGGGCACGAGTATGAGAGGGAAACGAATCAAATTGTGCCAATTTCTTTATATTTATGAGGTCGGAAATATTTTAATCTTCCAGTATCAAGAAGGAAGCGAAAATCCCTCGTCGTAGCGGGTTACTTTATAATATACATATTAAATTTAAGGTGAATGTGATGAAACATACTCCTTCAAGAAGATCAGTTTAAAAGGGGCGGTTTCCAAAGTTATCCTTATGGTCACATCACATGAGATTTGGATTTATAAAAAAATATGTTTGAGTTTTAGAGGAATCAAAAACTTCTCGTCCAAAAATCAGATCAAAACAAACTTTTCATATTATTTGAAATTAAAATTTTGTAGATCTTAACTAAAATTTTCCTTTCTGATGGGGTCCATGCTTTTTGAGTGTATGACAATAAAAAACTACCAAACCAAAATTACTTTTCCTTTTTTCTAATATTTCATGCATTTCATCCTCACAAAACGTTCTACCCTAATGTAGATATGCTTGTGGCTACAATGGAATATTGTTGATACATTGTAGTGGTTTCCTATTTTATTGTCTACCAAGTCGAATTATTTTGGATTATGTTTGGTATTTTTTGGCAATAAATTAATAACTTTATTACTGCGCCGAAAGCTGTTGGTATCTAAATAATGCCACGTAACAGATGATTATTATACACAAAATAAAACAAAATTTGCAAAGGACCAACATGAGACAAATGGCAAATCAACAATATCTTTGTCTGAGTGAATTGGGAGCCTTACATTGCGTACCGAGGATATCTACACTCAAAATAATCTAAATTTTCTAAAATTCAAAAATGTTTCTTCGTGGTGGGTTCACAGTATCAGTGTACCTGAATAAGGTATATTCCTGATTGTTGTAATATTCTGAGATATGTCCGTCCGTCTATTGAAATCATATTCACTTACCAATAAATGAAGTTATTCTCCGCACTGTAAAAAATATTGTCATGAGTATAAGAATTGTATGTCCTTAAATTATAAATGCGAGGTTTTCTTAAAATCCCAGCAAAAAAATTGGAAGTTGTTCCACAAACATTTCTTTTAATGCGCATTCCACGGAATCCCCGTCAAGTTTTTGCCACTTCCGATGCAGTCATTTTGGACAAGTATTAGAAAGTACGTAATTAGGCTATTTTAAGTGAAAATTTAAGTTATGGACAATTAAATTTCACAAAAAAGAATAGAAACTCACTAAAAAAGTTAAAAAAATAATAAAAAAAAAAACAAAATCATCCCCGCTAGGAATTTAACCTGTGGCGTTTGACTTTTTCACTTCCATGGAAGTTTTTTTGGGAAGGTCTTGCAATTACGATAATTTTTCATTTTTTTTTTAATTTTTATTGGAAAAATATATGCCGAATAAAAACTATGTATAACATAAAAAATATATATTTTTTTTAAATATTTACTAAAAAATTTCAGCTGGTGAGATTTGAACCCTGGTTCTTTAGTTTTGCATTCATACTAATAAAGAACATCTCAGGAAGCAGTTACAATGTCTTGCCATGGTGTCATATTATGTTCGTATCACAAACATTTGAATAGACGTTTTGAAGCATCGTTTTCAATGGCGTTTGTGGCTGAGTGGGCCAAAGCGTTCTGTTATGGTGCCAACAGACTCAGGTTCAACCCCCAGTGGAAGCGAAGAAGTTTTTCAATTTGTGAAAATTAGATAATAAGAAAATAAAAGTGTAACAAAAATATCGATAAAAATAAAAAGTCAAATTGAAGAAAAAATTTTTGTTTTTAATTTTTATACCCACCACCATAAAATGGTGACGGGGGTATAATAAGTTTGTCATTCCGTTTGTAACACATCGAAATATCGATTTCCGACTATATAAAGTATATATATTCTTGATCAGGGAGAAATTCTAAGACGATATAAGCATGTCCGTCTGTCCGTCTGTCTGTCTGTCTGTCTGTCTGTCTGTCTGTCTGTCTGTCTGTCTGTTGTAATCACGCTACAGCCTTCAATAATGGCGCTATCGTCCCGAAATTTGGCACAGATTAGTTTTTTGTTTGCAGGCAGGTCAAGTTCGAAGATGGGTTATATCGGTCCAAGTTTTGATATAGTCCCCATATAAACCGACCACCCGATTTGGGGTCTTGGGCCTATAAAAACCGTAGTTTTTATCAGATTTGCCTGAAATTGAAAATCTAGAGGTATTTTAGGACCATAAGGAGGTGTGTCGAAAATCGTTCGTATCGGTCCATGTTTTGATATAGCCCCCATATAGACCGATCTTCCGATTTTGCTTTTTACGCGTCTAGAAACTATATTTACCATCCGATTTGCCTGAAATTGGAAATCTAGAGGTATTGTGGGACTATAAAGAGGTGTGTTGAAAATGGTCCATATCGGTCAATGTTTTGGTATAGCCCCCATATAGACCGATCTCCCGATTTTGCTTCTTACGCGTCTAGAAACAGTATTTTCTATCCAATTTGTATGAAATTGAAAATCTAAAGGTATTTTGGAACCATAAAGAGGTGTGTCGAAAATGGTCCGCATCGGTCCATGTTTTGATATAGCCCCCATATAAACCAACCTCCCGATTTGGAGTCTTGGGCCTATAAAAACCGTAGTTTTTATCCAATTTGCCTGAAATTGGAAATATAGAGGTATTTGAGGACCATAATAAGGTGTGGCGAAAATGGTGCTCATCGGTCCATGTTTTGGTATAGCCCCCATATAGACCGATATCCCGATTTTGCTTTTAGGGCTTCTAGAAACTATATTTACCATCCGATTTGCCTGAAATTGGAAATCTAGAGGTATTTGAGGACCATAAAAAGGTGTGCCGAAAATGATGCTCATCGGTCCATGTTTTGATATAGCCCCCATAGAGACTGATTTCCCGATTTTGCTTCTTGGGCTTCTAGAAACTATATTTTCTATCCGATTTTCCTGAAATTGAAAATCTTGAGTTCTTTTGGGACCATAAAAAGGTGTGCCGAAAATGGTGCCCTTCGGCCCATTTTTTGGTATAGCCCCCATATAGACCGATCTCCCTTTTTGCTTCTTGGGCTTCTAGAAACTATATTTACCATCCGATTTGCCTGAAATTCTTGAGCTACAATAAACTGTATTTATTACATGATTTGCCTGAAATTCGAAATCTAGAGGTATTTTTAGACCACAAATAAGAGTGCCGAAATTGAGGTATATCGGCCCATTTTTTGGTATAACCCCCATATAGACTGATGTCTCGATTTTTACTTCTTGGGCGTCTAGAGACTATATTTTCTGGCCGATTTGTTTGAAATTGAAAATCTGGAGGTATTTTAAGATCGGTCCATGTTTTGGTATAGCCCCCATATACACCGATCTCCCGGCTTTATTTCTTGGGCTTCTAGAATCCGATTTGCTGGAAATTAGTAATCTATAACAAAATTTTAGACAAACGAAATTTCTTTTTCTTATAAAGTGTTTTCGTTTATTCAACGATTGTCTCTAAAATTTGTGTCAAAAGAAAACTTTGCTTGTCTAAAATTACGTTTCTCAAAAAAGAAAACACTTCTTTCAGGGTATAGCAGGCGCACTGATCATGAAAATTGCTTCAAACTGAAAGTAAAAGTTCTAGATTTTACTCATCGTATTTTAATAAATGCGGAAAAATCTACAGATTTAAGATTTTAAATCAACATATACACGATATGTTTATATTTTCTCTAAAACTCAAACAAAATCTTGTCTGGTCTTCATAGGTAGAATCTTTAAAGTTTGTCTTCGGGAGCTGGCTCGTTTGGGAGAAGAGTTGTCATCAAACGAAGAGTTTTCATAGTAAACTATTATACTTGATTCATGGTGGTGGGTATTTTAAATTCGGCCCGGCCGAATTTACTGCTTTATATACTTGTTTTTTTTTTAATTTCTTCATCCAAATGAACTTCCAAGGCATAACTTCTAAAGCAATGCAAAGGATCCAAAAGTGGAGTACTTCCGTCCTAAGACAAGCTCATGTAAAATTCATTGAAGATAATCCAAGTTTGCACTACTTCCGGATCACAAATTGGGGATCCAAACTGCTGGGTTGCTAAGGCGTTCTGTTATGGTGCTAACAAACCCAGGTTCAACCCCCGGTCGGAGGGAAAAAGTTTTTCAAATTAAAAAAACTAAATAATGAGAGAATAAAAGTGTAATTAAAAAATATTAATAAAAAAATAGAAAGTGAAATGGTAGATTTTTTCGTTTTTTTAATTTCTTCATTCAAAACAACTTCTAAAGCAATGCAAGGGATCCGAAAATGAAGTACTTCCGTCCTATGACATTTTGCTGGGATAGAAGACACATCTCTCCTTAAATATGCGTCCTAGAGCCAAAAGGACTTTAAATCGTGACCACCCCCAAAAAATTAAAATTTCGATGAAAATCCTCAAAAAACTTAAATTTTTACATGAAAAACTTATTTTGGCCATAACTCCTTAAATATACGTCCCAGAGACAAAAGGACCTTAATTTGTGATCCCCAAAAAAAAGAAACAAAATTTCGATGAAAATCCTCAAAAAAATTAAATTTATTTATGAAAAACTTATTTTGGCCATAACTCCTTAAATATGCGTCCTAGAGCCAAAAGGACCTTAATTCGTAACCACGTGATACAAGGTTTATATCATTCACCAAAAATCAAAAAAAAATCAATGAATGAGTTAGATTTAGATTAGATTTAGATCGTATCTTTACATTCTGCAGAACTAAGGTCAATTTGTTTTAAGAAGTCACTAATAATATTTAAAATTATTGAAATCGTCATTAAATTCGATGATTTTTTGTACTCGTATTTTGTATTTATTGACATAGTAGTACAAAAAGTATAAACTTTTTTTACGTAGTAATAATTTAACAAGTAAGTAAAGTAGAAAGTCGGGCGGGGCCGACTATATCATACCCTAAACCACTATTACAGAATTAGTAATCATAAGCATTTGTGGGGTAACATATAGGTCTGGGAGATAAACCGCAGTTGCATATTTAAGAAAATTAAGGAGTACATGTCTATGGGTGCTTTGTGTCAATCTGACTATAGCTCATAGTCAATGTTGCCAGGGAAAATGTTCGGTTTACCCTACAAGGACAAAAAAAGTTCCCTGCTTTCCCATACATTCCCAAACAATTTTCCGTACTATATTTTTCGTTAAATTTAAAAAATTTTACAAAACAAAAATGGTTTTAAGTACTTTATTATCTTAAAACATGAATATGCAACGTATATAACTTAGAATATAAATGTGTATTACCGCCACGGTTGCCATAGTTGGTAGAATTCTATCTAAATTAGTAATCTTTTTTGTTAAATCTCTATAAAAATAAAATTTTTGAAAAAGTTTCTATAAACAAATTTTTGTGAGAAATTTTTCTATAGAAATAAAATTTTGACAATAAATTCTATAGAAATAAAATTTTGAGAAAAAATTCAACAGAAATAAAATTTTGAGAAAATTTTTTATAGAAATAATATTTTGAAAAAAAATTCTATAGAAATACAATTTTGAGAAAATGTTCTATAGAAATAAAATGTTGACAAAATTTTCTACAGGAATAAAGTTTACCACACATTGTTAAAGATCAAGCCTTGCCGGCTTCTAATTTCCTCCTCTAGAGCCACCAAAATGTAAAAATTATTACAAATTGTCTTGAGTGAAAATGTCCTACATTGTGGCCCTACGTCCCTACAAGACGCTAAATATTAGAAAAACCCTACATATAGGGAATTTCCCCTACTTGCACCTACGGAGTTAGTATGCCACTAATATTGAGCCCATTATTAAAAAAGAGAAAATCGTTAAATTAGTGTGGGTAAAATTTGTAAAAATCGAGCAATATTCTAAGAGCTACAAGTACGTATAAGTACGATCGGCTAGTATATCAAAATTTGAAATTTGAGTAACATTGGTTAATAAATAAGAGTACTATGGCCAAATTTGGGAAAATCGAGCGATGCATATATATGGAAGCTATATCTAAATCTGAACCAATTTGCATAATGTTTTGCGGGTTTGATTAATACCACAAAAGGTTACCTTGTGCAAGATTTGAGTAAGATCAGTTAAGAAATGAGGCCTGTATGGTCAAACATAAGGTTATTAGGGGCGAATTTTTCAAAATCGGGTGATACATATATGGGAGCTATATCTACATCTGAACCGATTTCGATGAAATTTTGCACATATAGTTAGTGCTATAGAAGATTACATTTAGCCAAATTTGAGTAATATCAGTTGATAAATAAGGGTTTTATGGCCAAATTTAGAAAAATCGGGCGGAACATATATATGGGAGCTATAGCTAAATCTCAACCTATTTCGATGATTTTTTGCACATATAGTTAGTGCTATAGAAGATTATATTTAGCCAACCTTGAGTATGATTGGTTGATAAATAAAGGTTTTGTGGCCAAATTTGGGAAAATCGGGCGATACATATATATGAGAGCTATATCTAAATCTGAACCGATTTGGATGAAATGTTGCAGACTTGAAGGGCGATGCAAAAGATTACCTTTTGCCAAATTTGGTGACGATCCGTTTGAAAAAAACGCAACGTGACCCCATTTGTCGAAATCGGGCGATACATATATATGGAAGCTATATCTAAATTTGATCCGATTTCTTCCAAATTCAATAGCGTTCGTCCTTGTGCCCAAAAAAATCCCTGTACCAAATTTCATCAAAATCGGTTAATAATTGCGACCGGAATCCTGTGAACAACAAATACATGCACATACGGACGGACGGACACCAAGCGCTAGATGGACTCAGGAGGTGATTCTGAGTCGATCGGTATATATTTTATGGGGTCTAAAATCAATATTTCTGGTAGGCACATTTTTTGGCCGATCAAACATATTATACCCTGACCACTATGTGGTTTAGGGTATAACAATTGTGTAAAAACAGTAGTATTTATTATTAAACAATTATACAATCATAACATCTATAAAGAAAATTATCATTATTATTACAATTATAACATCAAATAACAAAAAAAGAAGAAAAAACTCAAAGCAAATATATAATTTTTATAGATTTTAGATTTTTTGATTTATTGGATATGTAAAATTTCGCTTAAATTGAACAAAATTAAAAATATTTCTGAGATAAAATGGTAAGTTGTTCCACAGTCATTTATATGAATAAAAAATTGTCTGTCTATATATCGCGAATGGAATGACTCAACTTAAACGTGACGATCGAGGGAAATAAAGTCGGTCGACGTTGTTCGGCATTGTGAATTATTTTATGTAGAATTATTTTTTTTTTTTAACTTGACTATAATCTCGTGATGTTCCCGAGAAATAGGGGTTGCTGTTGGGCTCTTGCTGTTTGTGAATCTAATTGCTGCTGATATTGAGCTTCCATATTGATAATTGAGTGATTTGGGGATGAATTTGTTGATGTTTGATGTTGGTTTTCGATATTTATTGCTTGATGGCGATTGATCTGGTCTGGTGTACGGAAATGTTCTACGTCGGGGTCACCAATTTATGGGTTCACGTTTTGGATATTTAAAAATCAAACTTCTTTATTTGGGTTTCAGAATGAAATGCAAATTCAATATATAAAAATTGACAAGACAAAATTATAATTTCCATTACAAACATACGTGATGAATTTTAATTTTAAATTGTGTAGTGTAGGTTCGTCACCACAAAACTAAAATATATTTTAAGACTTTATATAACAGTCACTTTTTACTTGAAACATGGCATAATTTGTACTTGAAGTTTGAATTTAGAATTCTGATTTATACTTGACACGTTTATGAAAATATTTGAACGAACAAATTACATAAGTAATTTTTCATCAGCAGCTGCGACTACCAATAGGCACTCTCCAATTGTTTTCAACGATTCGGAGGACTAGGAAAAAATTCGGGTGCAGTTTTTTCGCACTTCATTTTGTCTAAATAGTGGCTTTTTTAATTCGCCAGATTGAAAAGAGAAAAAAACACATTTCACTCTATTAAAGTGACCATGATAGTTTAAATGAAATGTACTGGCTTGGAATAACTTTGGCCATATTGTTTTTATCCTATTATCAAGTCAACATATTAATTAATAATTTCATAGTTTTTGCTTAGTCTTAAATAAATGGTCAATTTATTGGAGATTATTTTGCTATTTTTTTCTTCTTTGATTTACCACAAATGGCATCTGAATCTGCAATAAAAAAAATCAACAAAATTTATCAGCACAAAAAAAACAAACAACGCACAAATATCGAGAGCAAAGTATCACAAATAAATTCATTTTGGATTGGTTGGGTGATTTCGATTGATGTTATTTATAGTCCGAACGACAATGCAACAGAAATAAAACAAAAACAAACCCAAAGCAAATACTACATTTCAATTCGCCAAAAGACCCAATGAAGCAATCGAATTGTCATTGGCAGTAGTAAAGTAATCGATAAATTTTGTTGCATTCAAGCGTGAAATGGATGAAAAATATTGCACACACTAAAAATTATGGGACAAAAACTAATCAATGACAATTTTCAATGTTAATGTTGTAAAAACTAAACAGAAATATCGTTCGGATTCAGACATACACGCAAAAAAATAATTCTTTCCTCCCAAACGAAATTTTAGACAAACAAAGTTCGTTTCTCATTTGCTTTTCTCTGTAAGGAAGTGTATTTGGAAGAAAAGTATATGCTTTTTGTGATAAACGTTTATTCTTTTCTACGATTTCATAAAGACAAACTCAAAAATAAAAAAACATTGTTTTCTGGCTAATTGCATTTTCCCTCACATCTTTCTCACTTCCACGAAGTTTTTTAGTTCTTAACACCTTTTCCTGTAATACCAACAATGCAGAAGAAATTATACGATTTTATAAATTTTTAAAATTTTTTTACCTTTCGCCTGGACGGAGAATCGAACCGCGGACCATGCACTTTGTAAGCCAACACACTAACCACTGAGCTATGTACCTGTTATGGACATCAATAGATAAATATCCATATAAGTTATATTTATATAGCATAGCTTGCGGCGCCCACGAACCAAATAAACAAAGTTTATTTGACAGAAACAAACATTTAGTTTGACACCGTGGAGCAGTGGTTGCTACGTCCGACTTGCATGCCAAAGGTCGTGGGTTCGATCCCTGCTTCGACCAAAGTTTTTTATTTTTGTTTTTTTTTTAACATATATTCCAGATATGTTCTGAAGATTCCGAAAAAATGTTCAACATTACATTGTAGTATATTAAATTTTGAACTGTAAAATGTGTCTTATTAAAGACCTAAAGTCAGAAAAGAATAGTGTTTGATATAAACGAAATGGACTGTGTTGTTGTTTCCAAAATAACTTTTTTTATTGAAAAAATACAAATTTTGTAACAAACGAATTTTTTTGGTGATAAAAGTTTAAAATTTTCGGAGCAATTCAAAAAACCCTAACAAAAGAAAAACGTTTTCGGTACACGTTTTCCAAACGTTTTTTTTTCTTTGCGTGTACATACATACGAGTATGTATATATTGGATTAAAGTTAAATAAATTAAAGGATTTTCAAATAAAAACTATGTTGACATAATTTAATGCCAAAATAACAACAAGGAGAACGACGAGTTAAGGACGGCCAGAACCAACAATGACAAAGCCTTTACACGCAAAAAAATAATTCTTTCCTCCCAAACGAAATTTTAGACAAACAAAGTTCGTTTCTCATTTGCTTTTCGTTGAAAGGAAGTGTATTTGGAAGAAAAGTATATACTTTTTGTGATAAACGTTTATTCTTTTCCAAAATTTCATAAAGACTACCTCAACAAAAAATTTTTTTTTTCTAGCTAATTGCATTTTCCCTCACATCTTTCTCACTTCCACGAAGTTTTTTAGTTATTAGCACCTTTTCCTGTAATACAAACAATGTAGAAGAAATTATACGATTTTATAAATTTAAAAATTTTTTTTTTACTTTTCGCCTGGACGGAGAATCGAACCGCGGACCATGCAATTTGTAAGCCAACACACTATCCACTGAGCTATGTAGCCGTTATTGTCATCAATAGACAATTACCCATATAAGTTATATTTATATAGCATAGCTTGCGGCGCCCACGAGCCGATTAAACAAAGTTTATTTAACAGAAAAATACTTTTAGTTGGGCACCGTGGAGCAGTGGTTGCTACGTACGACTTGCATGGCAAGGGTCGTGGGTTCGATCCCTGCTTCGACCAAAATTTTTTTTTTTTTACATATATTCCGGATATGGTCGGAAGATTCCGAAAAAATGTTCAACATTAGATTCTACTATATTAAATTTTTACTATGAACTGTAAAATGTGTCTTATTAAAGACCTAAAGTCAGAAAAGAACAGTGTTTGATATAAACGAAATGGACTCTGTCTTTGGTTCAAAAATAACTTTTTTTATTGAAAAAATAAAAATTTTGTACCAAATGAATTTTTTTGGTGATAAAAGTGTATACTTTTCGAAGCAATTCAAAAAACTCTAACAAAAGAAAAACGTTTTCGGTACACGTTTTCCAAACGTTTTTTTTTCTTTGCGTGTACAATTCCCATTGGAATTAATTTAACATATGAGAGGCATCTTTTCCAATCCACACAAATTCTGAATGCAGTAAGTCTTTACTTATAAATGGTTTGGATTTACTGTGATTATAACCTTTTTGTGGTTTGAAACTTGAGAACAACAGAAATTCATTATGATCTTTTGGCTTTAAACTATTATGAAAGAATTCTCCTGGAAGGTATAAATTTTCTCCATATAACAATTCTGCCGCTGATGACTTGATGTCTTCCTTATAGGAAACTCTAATTCCTAATAAGACAGAAGGAAAATTTTTTTTCCACTGGATATTATTATGGCATAAAATGGACGATTTCAAAGTTCGATGAAAACGTTCAATCATTCCATTTGCTTGTGGGTGATATGCAGTAGTATGTTGGCATTTGGCACCAATAAATTTACAAAAATCATGAAACTGACGTCCGCGATCACATACAATTTTATTTGGGCATCCATACCTTACAACCCAGTGATCGTAAACAGCTTTGCATATACTCCCTGCTGAGATATCTTTAAGAGGTATAGCTTCAGGCCATCTAGAATATCGGTCAATCATTGACTTAGAAATGTTTGCAAAATGAAAATGGGAATTCGGTCGCCATGTATTTATGGACGAAAAATTATTTCTAAATACTCAATTGATAAAATTTGGCGGCAAATAAAAATAAAGGAAATCCGTTCAGTATAAGATTGCAATAATGATTTTCATAAAATTCTGTTAGCGCTACATTATTATAAAAGATACAAAGAGTGCAAATGAAGCATTTGGACTAGAAACGGACACAGGATTTTATTCTGTAATTTATAATTGTAATCAGTCAGAATAAGAGATTGTGAAATCATTTCTTCGGGTCTCGGATATATTGTTTCTCACTAATCCCATAAAATAGAAATGAACCATCTTCATCATTTCTAAATTATGGCACAAGTAGTTGTTATTGATGTAGGTCGGATGGTATTGCAAATGGGCCATATCGGTCCACTTTTACGTATAGCACCCATATAAACCGATCCCCAAATTTGGCTTGGGGATCGGCTTAAAGAGAAGCAAATTTCATCCAATCCGGTTGAAATTTGGTACATGGTGTTGGTATATGGTCTCCAACAACCATGCAAAAATTGGTCCACATCGGTCCACAATTATAAATAGACCCCATAAAAACCGATCCCCAGATTTGGCTTGCGGAGCCTCAAAGAGAAGCAAATTTCATTCGAGCCGGCTGAAATTTGGTACATGACGTTGGTATATGGTATCTAACAACCATGCAAAAATTGGTCCACATCGGTTCATAATTATATATAGCCCCCATATAAACCGATCCTCTAAGAGAAGCAAATTTCATCCGATCCGGTTGAAATTTGAAACATAGTGTTAGTATATGGTACATGGCCGCTAACAACCATACCAAAATTGGTCCATATCGGTATATAGTTATATATATCCGATCACACAAAATCACATAATAATTGGTCCATATCGGTTCATAATCATGGTTGCCACTTGAGCCAAAAATAATCTACCAAAATTTTATTTCTATAGAAAATTTTGCCAACATTTTATTTCTATAGAAATTTTTTTTAAAATGTTATTTCAAAAGAAAATTTTGTTAAAATTTCCTTTCTATAGAAAATTTTGTCAAAACTTTATTTCTATAGAAAATTTTGTCAAACCTTTATTTAATCGTATTTAATCGGTCTTTTTATACCCTCCACCATAGGATGGGGGTATATTAACTTTGTCATTCCGTTTGTAACACATTGAAATATTGCTCTAAGACCCCATAAAGTATATAAAGGGTGATTCTTTTGAGGTTAGGATTTTCATGCATTAGTATTTGACAGATCACGTGGGATTTCAGACATGGTGTCAAAGAGAAAGATGCTCAGTATGCTTTGACATTTCATCATGAATAGACTTACTAACGAGCAACGCTTGCAAATCATTGAATTTTATTACCAAAATCAGTGGCAGAAAATCCGCTTTTTTATCGACAAATTTTGTTCAGCGATGAGGCTCATTTCTGGTTGAATGGCTACGTAAATAAGCAAAATTGCCGCATTTGGAGTGAAGAGCAACCAGAAGCCGTTCAAGAACTGCCCATGCATCCCGAAAAATGCACTGTTTGGTGTGGTTTGTACGCTGGTGGAATCATTGGACCGTATTTTTTCAAAGATGCTGTTGGACGCAACGTTACGGTGAATGGCGATCGCTATCGTTCGATGCTAACAAACTTTTTGTTGCCAAAAATGGAAGAACTGAACTTGGTTGACATGTGGTTTCAACAAGATGGCGCTACATGCCACACAGCTCGCGATTCTATGGCCATTTTGAGGGAAAACTTCGGAGAACAATTCATCTCAAGAAATGGACCGGTAAGTTGGCCACCAAGATCATGCGATTTGACGCCTTTAGACTATTTTTTGTGGGGCTACGTCAAGTCTAAAGTCTACAGAAATAAGCCAGCAACTATTCCAGCTTTGGAAGACAACATTTCCGAAGAAATTCGGGCTATTCCGGCCGAAATGCTCGAAAAAGTTGCCCAAAATTGGACTTTCCGAATGGACCACCTAAGACGCAGCCGCGGTCAACATTTAAATGAAATTATCTTCAAAAAGTAAATGTCATGGACCAATCTAACGTTTCAAATAAAGAACCGATGAGATTTTGCAAATTTTATGCGTTTTTTTTTTTTAAAAAGTTATCAAGCTCTTAACAAATCACCCTTTATATTCTGGGTCGTGGTGAAATTCTGAGTCGATCTGAGCATGTCCGTCCGTCCGTCCGTCCGTCCGTCTGTTGAAATCACGCTAACTTCCGAACGAAACAAGCTATCGACTTGAAACTTGGCACAAGTAGTTGTTATTGATGTAGGTCGGATGGTATTGCAAATGGACCATATCGGTCCACTTTTACGTATAGCCCCCATATAAACGAACCCCCAAATTTGGCTTGCGAGGCCTCTAAGAGAGGCCAATTTCATCCGATCCGGCTGAAATTTGGTACATGGTGTTAGTATATAGTCTCTAACAACCATGCAAAAATTGGTCCACATCGGTCCATAATTATATATAGCCCCCATATAAACCGATCCCCCGATATGGCTTGCAGAGCCTCTAAGAGAAACAATTTTCATCCGATCCGGCACATGGTGGTACATGGTGTTAGTATATGGTCTCTAACAACCATGCAAAAATTGGTCCACATCGGTCCATAATTATATATAGCCCCCATATAAAGCGATCCCCCGATTTGGCTTGCAGAGCCTCTAAGATAAACAATTTTCATCCGATCCGGCTGAAATTTGGTACCTAGTGTTAGTATATGGTCTCTAACAACCGTGCCAAAATTGGTCCATATCGGTCCATAATTATATATAGCCCCCATATTATATATAGCTTCCCATTCGTTTGAAATGTGGTACTTGATGTTAGTATAGGGTATCCAACAACCATGCAGGAATTGGTTCCTATCAGTCCATAATAATATATAGCTTCCATATAAACCGATCCCCAGATTTGACCTCCGGTGCCTTTTGGAGAAGCAAACTTCATCCGATCTGGTTGAAATTTGGTACGTGGTGGTAGTATATGATATTTAACAACCATGTGAGCATTAGCGTAGCTAGACAATTTTCCTAGGGGGGGCTATAGCCTCCCTAGCTAAAACTTTATAGACTGAACTTACAGGTTCAACTAATGTTTTATTTCATAAAATTGAATAAAAAAATAGACATCAAGATAGCTCGACAATCAATTTATAATAAATCAACTAAAAGTACCCTACGGGAAATTGGTACAAATTGCCACTGACGGACCTATCACAGAACTGATACCTGTGCTCCAGTTAGTTGCAATTTTCACATTTAGTGAAATAAAATTATCAGAATAACCTTTTGTTCGACATATTTCAAGTTTTTTTTTTATTTCGGAGCCCAAGTTGAAAGAGATTTCTAAGAGTTTGTCCGAGACTGGTTCCTGAGGACCTGTTTATGGGTTGCTCCTGCTAAATTGTCCCAGGACGTGTCCTTTGGGATGAGTCCAAGACGCGTCTTAAAATGTAAGTTTAATCCTTTAATGACAAACCCATGTTAAAGTGGACGGTCCCTTCCATACGAGGGACCAGTCCTGTACCAGTTCTGTGGTTGATCCATTTCCCGTAGGGTAGTTCCACACTTTTCCCAGCAAAAAATTGGGAGTTGAGTTAACTATTTTAACTACACAGGAAGTTTTTTACATCATTTTTTTTATATTTTAATGCGCAATTTTTTGTTTTCTTTTTTTAAATAGTTTAAAAAAGAGTAAGAATAAATAAAATGGTACAAATTATTCAAATTTTGCCACAAAAATGCTAAATCCATTATAGAAAAATCGATATTATTTGAAAAAAACGTTTCAAACAAGCGTTAGAATGCATTAAAAATCATAAAAAGTATAAAAATTATTTATTTGAATGAATTCGGATCACACCTTAAGAAGTGATGCAAATTCATTGCAGCGGTTGTTGAAACGGTGGACATTCATTCTATGACTAGTTCATATTACATTCATCGCTTCTCCGCCAATTTTGTACCACTTCCAGACCCAAAAAGAACATTTTCACTTCTTTTTTGGCGACGCTTTTTTGCAGCATTATTAAAATATTAATTTATGAAAGAATAGTTTTAATATCAATTACTATTTTTTATTCAACTAAATCATAAGTTCAACCACAGCTTTATTTCATAAATATCAGACTTCTACCACAACCCAAGTAATTCGATTGTGCATGAAAGTCTTTAGTGAAACTTTGTGCGTTGTACGAGTATATACTTGTTTAATTTTTATAAAAATGTAAAATCGTAAATAGGTTTTCAAATTCTGGGGGGGGGGCTAAAATTTTTCTGGGGGGGTCTAAGCCCCCTCCCCAGAGGCCTTCCTACGCTTATGCATGTGAGTTGAAATTTGTGGATGACAGTCTTTCGTAGAAGTTTCTACGCAATCCATGGTGGAGGGTACATAAGATTCGGCCTGGCCGAACTTACGGTCGTATATACTTGTTTTTTTTTTCAATTTTTAAACTATTATCGATATTCTACCGCAGAGCCTATTTATATATTTTTGTGAGGAATTTTGATTTAAATTAGGGATTTTTTGGGACGAAAGCGTCCTAAATTGGGGAGAAGAGCCAGAATTGGCAACACTGTTTGACAGTCTTTAGTAGTTAGTACTACTACGACAGTAGTAGAAGTTTGAACGCCGAATAAGATTTACTCGTTTAGAATAAATTAGTGTCTTGCAATTTTCAACCCTTATATGAATGTGTCTAATTGATCGCTCATAATCCATTACGTTTCAAACGCAATAGCCTTCAGAAGTTACAAAAAGAAAATGCAATTGAAAATTATTTTTAGTAGCACCCTTTAAAGCTATTGTATTTGGTGCCATCATCTTCATTGAATGATTTGCAGTTAATCAAGTCGATGACCACTTACACAGTGTTGATGATGGCATTGATGATGCTGCTGACAATAATGTATTATGATAACGAGGCTGCTACTGCTCTTTCTCTGATGTTGACAATCTGTGAATATAAAACTTCTGTTGATGTAGAACCAAGAGTGGTTGTTGGTAGTGCAAGTGCATTTGCAATTTTACAACGTTCTCCTATTTTGAGATAAGTTTGTCTATCTCTCTGTCTTTCTGTTGGTCAGTCCGTCTCTCACTGTCCGATAAACATAGATGGTCTACAAGAGTATCCCCTCAATGCTTTACATTTGCTATTTAATTCTTGAATAGGGGCCAAATGGCGCCCACACCCACAATGTTGTTGTAGCACAAATGCAATGGATAGATAGCACAAGCCTCATAATCAACGTCAACCATGATGATATTGGTGCTATTGCTTCTGATGGTGTTTGAGATGGTACGCTTTGTTGGATGCTTCTAATGGTCATGGTTTTTTTGGAAGGCACTGCAAAAAAATGTAATATAAGACAGGTGTGTATAAAAGTAGAAAACCACCGAGCAAAAAAATGGAAGAATCCTTAAATTATTACTTTTAACATCTCTTCTAGAAATTAACCTAATTTTCACTTCACAAGAAGTTCTTTTGAGGTGATATATAAAAATCCAGTTTTCGGTAGACGTAGAATTTGTCTTTACAACTTCTTGGTCTTTTGTCTTTATTAAGTTTTTTTTCTTATCTCATTGAAGAACTAATGCGAAATCATTGCGACGGATGCTTATAAGAATGACTTCCGCCATATGACAATCTCATTCAAAACGAACTTTTCAAAACATATTTTCCACTACCAATCGACCAAAAACTCGAAAAATTAAATTTCGCTTAAAAACTTTTCAAAATCTCAATCAGTTTGTCCAAATAAATTAACAGATTTCCAAAAATAAAAATTATTAGAGATAGTGGCAAGAAAAATTGCAAAATTCCTTCTTATACCCAGCAAAAAAAGCGTCGCCAAAAAAATAGTGAAAATGTTCTTTTTGGATCAGGAAGTGGTGCAAAATTGGAGCAGAAGCGGATGTCCACAATTTCAACAGCTGTTGCAATGAATTTGCATCACATCTTAAGGCGTGATCCGAATTCAGTGTTTTGGACGTGAATTTAAAAATTTTGTGATATTTTTCCAAATAAATAATTTGTATAATTTTTTAAGATTGTCTGAAACATTTGACTTCAACAATTTTCACTAATTTTTCTAGATCCATTCTAGCATTACATTTTTTTCGAACATTTTAATAACTTGTACCATTTTATTAATTTTTACTCTGTTTTTAAACTATTTGAAAGAAAAAAGTTAAAATTACCCAATAACAATTAAGTAAAGTAAAAAGTCGGGCGGGGCCGACTATATCATACCCTAAACCACCATTACAGAATTAGTAATCATAAGCATTTGTGGGGTAACATATAGGTCTGGGAGATAAACCGCAGTTGCATATTTAAGAAAATTAAGGGGTACATGTCTATGGGTGCTTTGTCTCAATCTGACTATTGCTCATAGTCAATGTTGCCAGGGAAAATGTTCGGTTTACCCTACAAGGACAAAAAAAGTTCCCTACTTTCCCATACATTCCCAAACAATTTTCTCTACTATATTTTTCGTTAAATTTAAAAAAATTACAAAACAAAAATGGTTCTAAGTACTTTATTGTCTTAAAACATGAATATGCAACGTATATAACTTAGAATATAAATTTGTATTACCACCACGGTTGCCACAGTTGGTAGAATTCTACTCAAATTAGTAATCTATTTTGTTAAATATCTATAAAAATAAAATTTTGGAAAAACTTTTTATAAACAAATGTTTGTGAGAAATTTTTCTTTAGAAATAAAATTTTGACAATAAATTCTATAGAAATAAAATTTTGAGAAAAAAATCCACAGAAATAAAATTTTGAGAAAATTTTTATAGAAATAATATTAAAAAAAAAAATTCTATAGAAATAAAATGTTGACAAAATTTTCTACAGGAATAAAGTTTACCACACATTGTTAAAGATCAAGCCTTGCCGGCTTCTAATTTCCTCCTCTAGAGCCACCAAAATGTAAAAATTATTACAAATTGTCTTGAGAGAAAATGTCCTACATTGTGGCCCTACGTCCCTACAAGACGCTAAATATTAGAAAAACCCTACATATAGGGAATTTCCCCTACTTCTAGCAACACTGGCTGTGTTGATATTGCACCTACGGAGTTAGTATGCCACTAATATTGAGCCTATTATTAAAAAAAAAGAAAAAATCATTAAATTAGTGTCGGTAATAAATACAAATTTGTAAAAATCGAGCAATATTCTTATGTAAGAGCTACAAGTACGTATAAGTATGATCGGCTAGTACATCAAAATTTGAAATTTGAGTAACATTGGTTAATAAATAAGAGTACTATGGCCAAATTTGGGAAAATCGAGTGATGCATATATATGGAAGCTATATGTAAATCTGAACCAATTTGCATAATATTTTGCGAGTTTGATTAATACCACAAAAGGTTACCTTGTGCAAGATTGGAGTAAGATCAGTTAAGAAATGAGGCCTGTATGGTCAAACATTAGGTTATTAGGGGCGAGTTTTTCAAAATTGGGTGATACATATGTGGGAGCTATATGTACATCTGAGCCGATTTCGATGAAATTTTGCACATATAGTTATTACTATAGAGAACTGGATCTAGCCAACTTTTAGTAAGATAGGTTTATAAATAAGGGTTCTATGGCCAAATTTGGGAAAATCGGGCGGTAAATATATATGGGAGCTATAGCTAAATCTGAACCGATTTCGATAATTTTTTGCACATATAGTTAGTGCTATAGAAGACTACATTAAGCCAAATTTGGGGAAGATCGGTTGATAAATAATGGTTTTATGGCCAAATTTAAAAAAATCGGGCGGTAAATATATATGGGAGCTATAGCTAAATCTGAACCGATTTCGATGATTTTTTGCACATATAGTTAGTGCTATAGAAGATTATATTTGGCCAACTTTGAGTAAGATCGGTTGATAAATAAAGGTTTTGTGGCCAAATTTGGGAAAATCGGGCGATACATATATATGAGAGCTATATCTAAATCTGAACCGATTTGGATGAAATTTTGCAGACTTGAAGGGCGATGGAAAATATTACCTTTTGCCAAATTTGGTGACGACCCGTTTGAAAAAACGCGCCACGTGACCCCATTTGTCGAAATCAGGCGATACATATATATGGGAGCTATATCTAAATTTGATCCGATTTCTTCCAAATTCAATAGCGTTCGTCCTTGTGCCCAAAAAACTCCCCGTACCAAATTTCATAAAAATCTGTTAATAATTGCGACCGGAATCCTGTGAACAACAAATACATGGACAGACGGACGGACGGACACCAAGCGCTAGATGGACTCAGGAGGTGATTCTGAGTCGATCGGTATATATTTTATGGGGTCTAAAATCAATATTTCTGGTAGGCACATTTTTTGGCCGATCAAACTTATTATACCCTGACCACTATGTGGTTTAGGGTATAATAATTAAAAGAACTCCCTGCGTAGTTAAAATAATGATCATATTTGGGAGGATATTATTGGAAGTGAATTTAATGTTATGCCTTTAGAAGAACTTCCAAATTTTTTACTTGGTATATAAAAGTAAAAAAGTCACAACTTTAAAAGGACTTCCAAAAATGTCCTTTATTTGAACTGCACAAGAAGTTCTTTTAGTTAATTTTTTTTATAATTTGCTTTTTCCATATTTTTAATGGGTAATTTGAACTTTTTTTGTTGTAAAAATTACTCAAATTTTATCGAAAAATATGTTGAAACCTTTCCAGAAAAATAAGCGAATTTTTGGAAATATTTGAGGTCAAACGTTTCAGACAAGCGTTAGAATGCTTTAAAAACCAAAATAAAAAAATTATTTGTTTGGCAAAATATCACAAAATTTTTGAATTCACACCCAAAATTCTGGATTCTGATCACATCTTAAGAAATGATACAAATTCAGTGCAACGCCTGTTGAAATAGTGGACATCCGTCCTATGACAAGCCCATGTTAAATTAATCGCTTCTGCGCCAATTTAGCACCACTTCTGGATCCAAAAAGAACATTCTCACTACTTTTTTGGCGAAGCTTGTTTTGCTGGGAGAGATTGCAAGTGGGACATATCTTAGTTGATAAGATAATATATAAACTTATAGATCCCCCATATAAACCGATTTTAGATTATAAACTTTTTTATTCCATTTTTGAAATTATTAATGATTTCCAATTGTAGAGGTAGGGAAGGAAATCCGGCCAAGCACAATTCTCTTAGTCTTTGATCTGTCTCCAAACGAATCTATCCCCAAATATCCGCGTAATTCCCTCTTAAAAAATAACTAAAACAAAATAAAACATTGGCACTAAATGATTTTTTTTCAGTGTATATAAACTATCCAAATTTAAGTACAAACATCATTGATAGCGAATATTTTTATAATGTGTGACAACAATCAACCATCTGTTGGTCGGTGGCCTTTGAAATATTTCGTCAACAACGTTGTTTGAAAATTGCAATTTCCAAAAACAAAAAATGGTATGAAAAATATTTCATTTCAATGCAATATGACTCACTGACATTTTTTATTTAAATTTAGGACACGAATCTTTGAAATTTTGCGACCCTCCGTTACCTCCATATGTCTTTGAAGTAAGGCAAAATTCCCTTAAAGTAATGAAAAACATTTTTCATTTAAAGAAATGATACAAAAACTGGCTAATAATTTTTTTGAGGATTTTGCACCTTTGGTTAATTTTTTTTGTAGATTGGTTGAAATCTTTGTTTGTTCTGGTAGATTTTACAAAGAGAAGAAATAAACTTTTTGGCAAAATGTTATTTAAAAATAAAATTTTGACAACATTTTCTATAGAAATAAAATTTTGACAATATTTTCTACAGAAATAAAATTTTGACAAAATTTTTTATAGAAATAAAATTTTTACAGAATTTTCTATAGAAATAAAATTTTGACAAAATTTTTTATAGAAATAAAATTTTGAAAAAAAATTCTATAAAAATAAAATTTTGATAAAATTTTCTATAGAAATAAAATTTTATTTGTTGTTTTGATCTCAGCTTTAAAACCATGGTGTTGACTAAACTACAATAGTAGCTTAACCAACAGAGGAAAAGAATGTTTGTCAAATTTATTTGGGCAAAGCCCTGTAGACTGCAAGATGGTTGGATGGACGCACGTTTCGGAATTACCACATTCCTCATCAGCATCCTCTACTTGCAGCAAAACTACTACAAAACTTTTCTATAGAAATAAAATTTTTACAAAAATCTTCTATAGAAATAAAATTTGACAAAATTTTCTATAGAAATAAAATTTTGACAAAAATGTTCTATGGAAATAAAATTTTGACAAAAGTTTTCTATAGAAATAAAATTTTGACAATATTTTCTACAGAAATAAAATGTTATCAAAATTTTCTATAGACATAAAATTTTGACAAAATTTTCTATAGAAATAAAATTTTGGCAAAATGTTGACAGAATATTTTGACAAATTTGGTAGATTTTTGGTAAAATTTTCTGTAAATTTTGGAAGATTATTTTTGACACGAGTGGCAACCGTGAAGGCAACACATTTTTGATTTAAAGAAATTGTCCTTAAATTAACTGAAATATTGAATCTTTATATTTAAGATAAAAACGCTTTGACAAAATTTTCTTTAGAAATAAAATTTTGACAAAAATGTTCTATAGAAATAAAATTTTGAGAAAATTTTCTATAGAAATAAAATTTTGGCAAAATTTTCTATACAAATAAAATTTTGGCAAAATTTTCTATAGACAGAAAATTTTGACAAAATGTTCCATAGACAGAAAATGTTGACAAAATTTTCTATAGAAAAAAGTTGACAAAATTTTCTATAAACATATAATTTTGACAAAATTTTGGTAAAATTTTGGTAAAATTTTCCAAAAAAGATTTTTTGTAAATTTGGTAGTTTTTTGGTAAAATTTTCTGTAAATTTTGGTAGATTATTTTTGACACGAGTGGCAACCGTGAAGGCAACACATTTTTGATTTAAAGAAATTGTCCTTAAATTAACTGAAATATTGAATCTTTATATTTAAGATAAAAACGCTTTGACAAAATTTTCTATAGAAATAAAATTTGGACACAATTTTCTATAGAAATAAAATTTTGACAAAAATGTTCTATAGAAATAAAATTTTTACAAAAAATTTCTATGGAAATAAAATTTTTACAAAAATAAATAAAATGGAAATAAAATTTGACATTTTCTGCAGAAATAAAATTTTGACAAAAATTTTCTATAGAAATAAAATTTTGACAAAAATTTTCTATAGAAATAAAATTTTGACAAAATTTTCTATAGAAATAAATTTTTTATAAAATTTTCTATAGACAGAAAATTTTGACAAATTTTTCTATAGAAATAAAATTTTGGCAAAATTTTGACAGAATATTTTGACAAATTTGGTAGATTTTTGGTAAAATTTTCTGTAAATTTTGGTAGATTATTTTTGACACGAGTGGCAACCGTGAAGGCAACACATTTTTGATTTAAAGAAATTGTCCTTAAATTAACTGAAATATTGAATCTTTATATTTAAGATAAAAACGCTTTGACAAAATTTTCTATAGAAATAAAATTTTTACAAAAAATTTCTATGGAAATAAAATTTTTACAAAAAATTTCTATGGAAATAAAATTTGACAACATTTTCTGCAGATATAATATTTTGACAAAAAATTTCTATAGAAATAAAATTTTGACAAAAATGTTCTATAGAAATAAAATTTTGACAAAATTTTCTATAGAAATAAAATTTTTATAAAATTTTCTATAGACAGAAAATTTTGACAAATTTTTCTATAGAAATAAAATTTTGGCAAAATTTTGACAGAATATTTTGACAAAATTTTTATAGACAGAAAATTTTGACAAATTTGGTAGATTTTTGGTAAAATTTTCTGTAAATTTTGGTAGATTATTTTT
The DNA here is from genome assembly GCF_050003625.1 of Haematobia irritans. Classification (NCBI taxonomy): domain Eukaryota; kingdom Metazoa; phylum Arthropoda; class Insecta; order Diptera; family Muscidae; genus Haematobia; species Haematobia irritans. The sequence goes on along the minus strand of NC_134399.1, from coordinate 195,597,100 downwards.
GACACGAGTGGCTACCGTGAAGGCAACACATTTTTGATTTAAAGAAATTGTCCTTAAATTAACTGCAATATTGAATCTTTATATTTGAGATAAAAACGCTTTGACAAAATTTTCTATAGAAATAAAATTTTGACAAAAATGTTCTATAGAAATAAAATTTTTACAAAAATTTTCTATAGAAATAAAATTTTTACAAAAATTTTCTATAGAAATAAAATTTGACAAACTTTTTTATAGACAGAAAATTTTGACAACATTTTCTATAGACAGAAAATTTTGACAAAGTTTTCTATGGAAAGAAATTTATGACAAAATTTTTTTTATAGACAGAAAATTTTGACAAAATTTTCTATAGAAATAAAATTTTTATAAAATTTTCTATAGACAGAAAATTTTGACAAAATTGTTTATAGAAAAAAAAGTTGATAAAATTTTCTATAGAAAGAAATTTATGACAAAATGTTCTATAGACAGAAAATTTTGTCAAAATTTTCTATAGAAAAAAGTTGTCAAAATTATCTATAGACAGGTAATTTTGACAAAATGTTCTATAGAAATAAAATTTTGGTAAATTTTTCCAAATAAAATTGTTTTGTTTAAATATGGTAGATTTTTTGGTAAAATTTTCTGTAAATTTTGGTAGATTAGTTTTGGCACGAGTGGAAACCGTGAAGGCAACACATTTTTGATTTAAAGAAATTGTCCTTAAATTAACTGAAATATTGAATCTTTATATTTAATATAAAAATGACTTTTTTGAGGATTTGGTATCTTTGTTTCAATTTTTTTTGGGAATTAAAAAAACGTTTGTTATTTTGAAGTATATAACAAAATTCATTAAAAATATTCTGGAATATCCTTTGGAATCTATGGAGCAATCAAACTTCTTCGAGTTAACAGTTATGCAAAATTTATCCCCGTCCACCATTAAAGACCTTGGCATTCCATTGTTAATTTCTTCTATTTGCCAGCCATAAAATATCTTGCTATTCCATAGGATTTTCTTTAGCTGTTTAACACTGACCTAAAACACTAAGGAAAGAAAACAAAGTTTAAAAAGAATCTTTTCCATTGTTTGCGGTTTTTATGGGGAAATGTCAGAGAAATGAGTCTATGTTTCACATTTACATTAAAATTTTACGGTTCAGTTAGAAATATTTTTACGCTATCCATGCATGCTGTAATGTTCTCCCATTTTTAAAGTATAAATTCCTTTTCGGTTTTGTGCTCCTTACACTTGGCCATAAGTTGGCTTTGTGGAGTATTTATGTTATGTTCTGCATTCCATTTCCATTGTAAGAAGTGTTTGTTTGGAATTTTCTTTGAACGTTTTGAGGGGAATAATTAAAATCAGCCAGAGGAGCAAGAAGATGAAACAATATTTTTGATAATTCTTTCTCGTTAACCCCTTGCTCGTTCCTAGATCGTTTTGCCAATTTTGCAAAGTATTTGTAATGGAAACTGGATTATTATTATTTTAATAGAAGGCAAGAATTTATGGTACAATAATAGCATTACGAATCTGCATTTGCTTTTATGATTTTATTGAATACATATTTCTTGTCCTTATCTCATACTCGTAAAATTATGAGAGTTTAAATATTTATTCAAAGAATTTTAAAGAACCAAAATACAGCCTTCTAATGGTTTTAAAATCTCCGAAATGCGAATATGAGCAAACATTTTGCATGATGTTAGATGTGTGCCTTAATTTGAGAAAAATTCAAAAATTTTAGTAAATACACGATATGTTCTTAATACTACCATTTTGGTAGTACTCCTTCGGTTTTGCCTCAAAATAGGCCTCAATTTCGGCGATCACCTCTTCATTGCAGCCAAATTTTTTCCCTGCGAGCATCCTTTTGAGGTCTGAGAACAAGAAAAAGTCGCTGGGGGCCAGATACGGTGGGTGGGGAAGCAATTCGAAGCCCAATTCATGAATTTTTGCCATCGTTCTCAATGATTTGTGGCACGGTGAGTTGTCTTGGTGGAACAACACTTTTTTCTTCTTCATATGGGGCCGTTTTGCCGCGATTTCGACCTTCAAACGCCCCAATACCGCCATTAATGGTCACTCTTGATGGTTTTTCCCTTCTCAAGATAATCGATAAAAATTATTCCATGGTCATCCCAAAAAACAGAGGCCATTACTTTGCCAGCGGACTTTTGAGTCTTTCCACGCTTCGGAGACGGTTCACCGGTCGCTGTCCACTCAGCCGACTGTCGATTGGACTCAGGAGTGTAGTGATGGAGCCATGTTTCATCCATTGTCACATATCGACGGAAAAACTTTTGCCCTTCAGAAAACAGTATTTTATCAAAACACGAAATTCCTTTTTTTTAATTTTTTTCACAATAACAAAAGTTGCTTCACAAAAGACGCTCTATCTCACAAACTAATTGACTTACAGACGTCAAATTTTGCACGAATCATTTGGTGGTTGGTACTATATAAAAATAATATGCATTTAATACTAGCGACGCCATCTATGTGTCAGACCGGGGACTTATCAGCCAACCTGTTACCATGCGTTCAATGCGTCCGATGATTGAAGAGTTGAAATTTCTCTTTGAAATCAAAAGCACGAATAGTCTGCCACAAACAGAAAATATCAACCTGTCCATCAACGCACGGATTGACGCATGGTGTGTAATTCAACCTTTATATTTTTGTACTTCAGGCTTTAACGAACAAAAACCTATAAAATTTTTACGTTATAAATTTTCCCCAAAGCATATTTCAGAACCAAAAGAAGTTTTTGGTATATTTTTGCACTGTAATATACTTACAAGATCCTAACCACGACCAGCAAACATTTTGTTTCCTGTTATGCCTCAATTTGATAAATAATCAGATTTTTGGGCCAATATTATAGATATTCATAAAATATTGTTTTCATTGTGTTACGACCAGGTTGCCATTTTGGTCCGATCGTTTCTATAGAAATAAAAGTTTGACAAAAATTTACTATAGAAATAAAATTTTGACAAAAAATTTTCAATATAATTAAATTTATGACAAAATTTTCAATATAAAAAAAAAAATTATGACAAAATTTTATATAGAAATAAAATTTTTGTAAAATTTTATATAGAAATAAAATTTTGACAAAATTTTCTATATAAATAAAATTTTGACAAAATGTCTATAGAAATAAAACTTTGACAAAACTTTCTATAGAAAAAAATATCACAAAATTATCTATAGAAATAATATTTTGACAAAACTTTCTATAGAAATAAAATTTTGACAAAAAATCTATAGAAATAAAATTTTGACAAAATATTCTATAGAAATAAAACTTTGACAAAACTTTCTATAAAAAAAATTTTCACAAAATTATCTATAGAAATAATATTTTGACAAAACTTTCTATAGAAATACAATTTTGACAAAATTTTCTATAGAAATAAAGTTTTGACATAAATTTCTATAGAAATATAATTTTGACAAAAATTTTCTATAGAAATACAATTTGACAAAATTTTCTATAGAAATGAAATTTTGTCAAAATTTTCAATATACACAAATAAAATTTTCTATAGAAATAAAATGTTGACAAATTTGTTTAGAGAAAAAAATTTGACAATTTTGGCAAAACTTTCTATAGCAATAAAATGTTGACAAAAATTTTCTATAGAAATAAAATTTTGAGAACATTTTCTATACACACAAAAAATTTTTTTTCTGATTCAATCACGAAATTAATTGATCCAATTAATTTTTTAATTGAAATGTCTTCAATCACGAAAATGATAGTATCAATCAGAGTTTTAATTGGGCATAGAAAAAATTCTTGATTAAAAAATTAATTGATTTCATTACCGAATTTCAATTAATTTTTTAATTGATTCAATTAAAAATTTAATTGTTGTTGATTGCAAAACTCAATTAATTTATTAATTTAAAAAGGTAACTATTTTCAATTACATTTTGAATTGGCTTAGAATTTTTATATGGATTAACAATTGATTGTTTGAAAAAAAAAATTTTAATTAAAAATTTAAAAAAATGTTCATCACTTTTTTAACTGACTTAATCTTCCGAATTTGATTAAAAAGATAATTGTATCAATTAATTTTTTAATTAAAAATTTTAAAATGTTCAATCATTGACTTAATTAACTTAATGTTTCTATCATGATTAAAAAGTTAATTGTATCAATAAATTTATTAATTGAAAAAATTTTCAACTTCAATTAACTTTTTAATTGGAAATATTTTGGTGATATTTTTTTCTGTGTAGAAATAAAATTATGACAAAATTTTCTATAGAAATAAAATTTTGACAAAAATTTTCTATAGAAATAAAATCTTGACAAAAATTTTCTATAGAAATAAATTTTTACAAAACTTTCTATAGAAATCAAATTTTGGCAAACTTTCTATAGAAATAAAATATTGACAAAATTTTCCATAGATATAAAATTTTGACAAAAATGTTCTATAGAAATAAAATTTTGGCAAAAAAAATCTATAGAAATAAAATTTTGACAAAATTTTCTATAGAAATAAAATGTTGACAAAAATTTTCTATAGAAATAAATTTTGACAAAATATTCTATAGAAAAAAAAATTGAAAAAAATTTCTATACCCGTGTAAAAATTGGAGGATCCAATCCTATCTAATAATATCAAATTGGATCTAATTGGATCTGTTCAGATATTGGTTCAGACATAATTAGATATGCACAGATATGCTATATATGGTGCTAGATCTGGTTAGATATAATTGCAGATGTCATCATATATAGCATAATATCTAATTATATCTGGCATATCTAATAATATATGCTTGGATAGGACCATATATAGCACTATATCTAATAAGATATGGTAGATATAACATCATATCTGACTATATATGGGGTTAAATACGGTCCAAAATATAATAAAAAAAAATCATGAACAAGTTAAAAAGATTTTTGAAATAGATGTCTAAACCTCAATGTCATTATGTCAAATGTCAACGCCGTCAGGGGCATCACTTCTAAACAAATTTAACGCCAGACTAGCTGAGAAAATTAGGAAATTTAATATAATTGTTTTAAATGTGTTCCTTTGATAAAGTGTATATCGTTTCCTTTATTGCGGAGATTATGTAGGTAAGTAGATTGTATTTGTTACTTCCTTAGTAGTCATTTTCATATTGTTTTACTATTTTCTAGATTTGGAAAAAAAGGAAACCTCAGTGGTGTACTGGTTAACATGCCCGCCTTGCATTCAAAAGGTCACGGGTTCAATCCCAGTTCCGACCAACACCAAAAATTATTTCGGCGGTGGATTATCTCCTCGCAGTAATGTTGGTGAAATTTCTGCTTCAAAGATTCTCTAAGTTGTTTCAGCGCAACGTGAAATGCCGATAGGACTCGATTATAACAAGGAGGTCCCATGTTATTGAGCTAATTATTGAATCGAGCAGCAGTCAGTGATAAGTGAGATGTTGATCACTGTGATGTCATGATGGTCTGAATAGTATGTATGAGCCTAAAATAACAGCATATCGCTATACCTAACCTAATCCCCAATACACTTTAAATGTGAGTATTAAAAGCAACATAAAATTATATGGCAATTTTTATTGCAACCTAAAGAAGAATGATCCAAAACAATACTAATACTTGCTTACATACCCGTGTAAAAATTGGAGGATCCAATCCTATCTAATAATATCAAATTGGATCTAATTGGATCTGTTCAGATATTGGTTCAGACATAATTAGATATGCACAGATATGCTATATATGGTGCTACATCTGGTTAGATATAATTGCAGATCTCATCATATATAGTATAATATCTAATTATATCTGGCATATCTAATAATATATGCTTGGATAGGACCATATATGGCACTATATCTAATAAGATATGGTAGATATAACATCATATCTGACTATATATGGGGTTAAATAAGGTCCAAAATATAATAAAAATCATGAACAAGTTAAAAAGATTTTTGAAATACACGTCTAAAAAACTATTCGAGATATATACACAAAGTTACAGATGAAAAATAACTTTTGTTTATTTAACGAACTTACATAATACATCTTAAAGTATTTGGCAGTTTATAAACATGTTTTTCGAGTTTCAGAACATGGTTGAGCTCCTTCAGTTCAGATGGTTTAATAATCTAAAACAGTCAGTTTTGGAAATGGATATAATGAACAACGCCAGTTTTTAAATGTTTTATCGCGTACTGCTGGTTGACGTCAAAAAGAGTAATAAAAATAAATTGTTGAAAATTCGCAAAGAAACGCCTTTCTTTATTAATTGTACTGTATAGATATTAGTTTTGGTATTTTTATATAAAAGGGATGTGTAGATATTTGTATCCATTTGACACCTCGAGTAGTAAGAAAAATGTGGGTTTCATCAAAACACTCATTTAGTATTTGTCGTTCCCATGCGTTTGGAGTTTAATTAACCTTTCATCCAAAGCATTATTTAGTATCCTAAGTAGATTACAAAATGAATTTTTATTTTGAAATATACTCATATAAAAAGACTGCTGTAGGAAACATTGACTGCTGATTTTTTTGGTAAACAAAAAAGTGCTGTTTTCGCAGTTTTTCTGCGAAAGTACAATCTGTTAGTTTGGAATAACAGACATACTGCCCAAAAGTTAGTAGTTTGTTTAAATAATAGAACTTCAAACATTAAAAAACATTTAGTATATTTTGATTATGCACTAACATTTCTGAACAAGTCGCCCTTTTTAATATATGTCCCACTCGGAGATAGTAATTTACATTTTATTTAAAACATTTTTAATCGCGGGAAACGTTTCCTTCAAAGTAAACGTTGCCCAGATCACCAAAAAGTCGTACCTTGAGGATGGGGGCTTCAATACCTTCTTGGTTTTCTAAGCAAGAAGTCCTGCCAACATTTTTTGAATTTGGGGCGCTTCAGAGAATCCCCACTACGTCGAAAACAGTCGTATACGATATCCAAAACTCCTCGGAAAAGCGCCGTCACTATTGAGAAGTTGTACCACGCCAAGTTACTACAAAAAAGTATCGCATGAGTGCAATTATTAGGAGCCCTTCTGGATACATTTAGAAGGACGCCAATAAGAACCCCTTCAAACAATCAAACAAAGTGCATTTTAAGATAGTTGTAAAAGAATCATTGTGGTCAAGTAAAACACGAATGTTTAGATGTTTATTAATTTTATGAAACATTTATAAATTCTCATAAATATAACATTTATACGGCTATCACATCACATTTAACACATTTTTATGAATTAATAAGAGATTGATGTTGAGTTACAAGTTGTAAGTTAAATGTTGTAGCGTCTATCAGCCAGTACTTTTATTCCCAATGGAGGCAGCGTGTCTGGAAAAATATTTGAAAAACTATCACTTTATACCATTTGGAAAGTCAAAAATTGTTCACCAATTACCTTTTCACAATTTTAAGCGTAATAACTATGTTTTCAGCACTTTATTTTCGTTTTCAGTGAAATAAATTATAATAAGCCAGTTGCGCTTGGTGTTTCACAAAATATAAAATGGCTCTTGTAACAATAGTGATGGCAAAATACTTTCATGCGAATAGTGATGGCAAAATACTATCACAGTTGGCGATTGTTGCAGTGTCACTTACGAGTCTGTGGTAGCGATGAGGATGAAATGGAACATTGAAATGCTGGCAGGGAGGTGACGCAGGCACCGAAGTGAAATGAGTCTCATTAGTCAAGATAATTTTAATATTTATATAGTAAATTTAATTTAAAATTTCAAACAACAAAAGTTTCTTCTTGTTTCATCTATCATACGTACTAATAAATGGGTTCTATACATTATAAAAGTGCTTCATGTTTTTAGTGTCAACGATCCATTAGTTTTAACAACAACCTCAATGTCATTATGTCAAATGTCAACGCCGTCAGGGGCATCACTTCTAAACAAATTTAACGCAAGACTAGCTGAGAAAATTAAGAAATTTAATATAATTGTTTTAAATGTGTTCCTTTGATTAAATGTATATCGTTTCCTTTGTTGCGGAGATTATGTAGGTAAGTAGATTGCATTTGTTATTTCCTTAGTAGTCATTTTCATATTGTTTTACTATTTTCTAGATTTGGAAAAAAAGGAAACCTCAGTGGTGTACTGGTTAACATGCCCGCCTTGCATTCAAAAGGTCACGGGTTCAATCCCAGTTCCGACCAACACCAAAAATTTTTTCGGCGGTGGATTATCTCCTCGCAGTAATGTTGGTGACATTTCTGCTTCAAAGATTCTCTAAGTTGTTTCAGCGCAACGTTAAATGCCGATAGGACTCGATTATAACGAGGAGGACCCATGTTATTGAGCTAATTATTGAATCGAGCAGCAGTCAGTGATAAATGAGATGTTGATCACTGCGATGTCATGATGGTCTGAATAGTATGTATGAGCCTAAAATAACAGCCTATCGCTATACCTAACCTAATCCCGAATACACTTTAAATGTGAGTATTAAAAGCAACATAAAATTATATGGCAATTTTTATTGCAACTTAAAGAAGAATGATCCAAAACAATACTAATACTTGCTTACATAGTTCAATATATTCCCATATTTGTTTATTCCTATATTTGTTTAATAATTGGTTTTTAACTTAATTTCATTGCAGATTGCCTTAACGCTGTAATACTTTAGTCGCGTGTCTAAGTCCAAAGCAGAAGAAACAAACGAAAAAACCCTTGGACAACACTATAACTCAACTGTCAATACTCTTAAATAGCTTTGATGGATCAATTTAAATTAAACATATTTATTATGCACATACTTTTTGTCTGTATTATTAAATAAAACAATTAATCTCATTTTATATACAAACTATGGGCTTTTATGTGTTGAAAGATCTCGAAAGATACAATTGTATCAAATAATATACAATTATATCAAATTAGATCTGATTAGATGTGTCTCATTTTTGAGATCTGATCAGATCCAATTTCATAGTATTTAGATCTGACCAGATATAACCATTTTTCGGATCTGCTCAGATCTGACCATATCTTGGCTCAGATCTAACCATATCAAATCAGATCCCCCAATTTTTACACGGGTAGTTCAATATATTCCCATATTTGTTTATTCCTATATTTGTTTAATAATTGTTTTTTACTTAATTTCATTGTAGATTGCCTTAACGCTGTAATACTTTAGTCGTGTGTCTAAGTCCAAAGCAGAAGAAACAAACGAAAAAACCCTTGGACAACACTCTAACTCAACTGTCAATACTCTTAAATAGCTTTGATGGATCAATTTAAATTAAACATATTTATTATGCACATACTTTTTGTCTGTATTATTAAATAAAACAATTGATCTCATTTTATATACAAATTATGGGCTTTTATGTGTTGAAAGATCTCGAAAGATACGATTGTATCAAATAATATACAATTATATCAAATTAGATCTGATTAGATGTGTCTCATTTTTGAGATCTGATCAGATCCAATTTCATAGTATTTAGATCTGACCAGATATAACCATTTTTCGGATCTGCTCAGATCTGACCATATCTTGGCTCAGATCTAACCATATCAAATCAGATCCCCCAATTTTTACACGGGTAGTTCAATATATTCCCATATTTGTTTATTCCTATATTTGTTTAATAATTGTTTTTTACTTAATTTCATTGTAGATTGCCTTAACGCTGTAATACTTTAGTCGTGTGTCTAAGTCCAAAGCAGAAGAAACAAACGAAAAAACCCTTGGACAACACTCTAACTCAACTGTCAATACTCTTAAATAGCTTTGATGGATCAATTTAAATTAAACATATTTATTATGCACATACTTTTTGTCTGTATTATTAAATAAAACAATTGATCTCATTTTATATACAAATTATGGGCTTTTATGTGTTGAAAGATCTCGAAAGATACGATTGTATCAAATAATATACAATTATATCAAATTAGATCTGATTAGATGTGTCTCATTTTTGAGATCTGATCAGATCCAATTTAATAGTATTTAGATCTGACCAGATATAACCATTTTTCGGATCTGCTCAGATCTGACCATATCTTGGCTCAGATCTAACCATATCAAATCAGATCCCCCAATTTTTACACGGGTAGATATAAATTTTGAAAAAATATTCTATAGACCCGTGTAAAAATTGGGGGATCTGATTTGATATGGTTAGATCTGAGCCAAGATATGGTCAGATCTGAGCAGATCCGAAAAATGGTTATATCTGGTCAGATCTAAATACTATGAAATTGGATCTGATCAGATCTCAAAAATGAGACACATCTAATCAGATCTAATTTGATATAATTGTATATTATTTGATACAATTGTATCTTTCGAGATCTTTCAACACATAAAAGCCCATAATTTGTATATATAATTAGATCAATTGTTTTATTTAATAATACAGACAAAAAGTATGTGCATAATAAATATGTTTAATTTAAATTGATCCATCAAAGCTATTTAAGAGTATTGACAGTTGAGTTAGAGTGTTGTCCAAGGGTTTTTTCGTTTGTTTCTTCTGCTTTGGACTTAGACACGCGACTAAAGTATTACAGCGTTAAGGCAATCTGCAATGAAATTAAGTAAAAAAACAATTATTAAACAAATATAGGTATAAACAAATATGGGAATATATTGAACTATGTAAGCAAGTATTAGTATTGTTTTGGATCATGTTTCTTTAAGTTGCAATAAAAATTGCCATATAATTTTATGTTGCTTTTAATACTCACATTTAAAGTGTATTCGGGATTAGGTTAGGTATAGCGATAGGCTGTTATTTTAGGCTCATACATACTATTCAGACCATCATGACATCACAGTAATCAACATCTCACTTATCACTGACTGCTGCTCGATTCAATAATTAGCTCAATAACATGGGACCTCCTTGTTATAATCGAGTCCTATCGGCATTTCACGTTGCGCTGAAACAACTTAGAGAATCTTTGAAGCAGAAATGTCACCAACATTACTGCGAGGAGATAATCCACCGCCGAAATAATTTTTTGTGTTGGTCGGAACTGGGATTGAACCCGTGACCTTTTGAATGCAAGGCGGGCATGTTAACCAGTACACCACTGAGGTTTCCTTTTTTTCCAAATCTAGAAAATAGTAAAACAATATGAAAATGACTACTAAGGAAATAACAAATACAATCTACTTACCTACATAATCTCCACAACTTTATCAAAGGAACACATTTAAAACAATTATATTAAATTTCTAAATTTTCTCTGCTAGTCTGGGGTTAAATTTGTTTAGAAGTGATGCCCCTGACGGCGTTGACATTTGACATAATGACATTGAGGTTTAGACGTGCATTTCAAAAATCTTTTTAACTTGTTCATGATTTTTTTTTATTATATTTTGGACCGTATTTAACCCCATATATAGTCAGATATGATGTTATATCTACCATATCTTATTAGATATAGTGCTATATATGGTCCTATCCAAGTATATATAATTAGATATGCCAGATATAATTAGATATTATACTATATATGATGAGATCTGCAGTTATATCTAACCAGATCTAGCACCATATATAGCATATCTGTGCATATCTAATTATGTCTGAACCAATATCTGAACAGATCCAATTTGATCCAATTTGATATTATTAGATAGGATTGGATCCTCCAATTTTTACACGGGGAAATAAAATTTTTACAAAACTTTCTATAGAAATAAAATTTTGGCAAAACTTTCTATAGAAATAAAATTTTGACAAAAATCATTTTCTATAGAAATAAAATTTTGACAAAATTTTCTATAGAAATAAAATTTTGACAACATTTTCCAAAGAAATAAAATGTTGACAAAAATTTCTATAGTAATAAAATTTTGACAAAATTTTTTATAGAAATAAAATGTTGACAAAAATTTCTATAGAAATAAAATTTTGACAAAACATTCTATAGAAATAAAAATTTTGAATGAAATAAAAATTTGACAAAATTTTCTAACGACATAAAAGTTTGGAAAAATTTTAACTTTTAATTTTAGTATTAATAAGTTCTGTTTTATGTCAGTTTTTTTTTATCCATTGTTTAGTTGTTGTTCTCACTTTGTTTTCAAAATCACTAAAATAGTTTTTTATTTTATTTTTTTTTTCTAATTAAAAAAAACATGTATCTTTACTCATTCTTTGTTCTTCTCTTTTATAAATTATTATTGCTAGTTTTTATTCTAATTTTTATTTTATTTTTGGTCAAATTTTTATATATTTAAAGTTACTTTTGTATTTTTTTATAACCATTTTATATTAGCCTAAAGGCTTGGTTATTTTTACAATAAGTATAAATAAAAAAATTAAATTTATTTAATTTGGAATTGGTGCGAATTTTGGCCCAATTTTGGAAAATTGTTGGGCCAAAATAAAAATTCATTGTGGCAACGTTGGTTACGACAGCCACTAAGTTGACATTTTTTATTTGTTTCAGCCAAACTAAAACATGTTTTAGTGTAATCGAGCTTCAAAAATAGCAGACAATGTTTGCTATTTCAGCAAACAGAGATTGCTTTCCTTTTTTCAGCAGACTGTTTACTCTTTTAGCAGACTTTTCTGCTGTTTTTACTAACAAATTCCATTTGGTGTAGTGGTGAATTGTTGGCTTTGGAACAATATTTGTCAAAATCAGGCGATAATTTTTTTGTTTTTGGCGTTCTTTTGTAAATTATCCTTTCTGGATAGAAAAATCTCAAATATTTAAAAAAATTCAAAATATTAATTTGCTCAAATTTATTTCTATTTTATTTCAAAAACCACCACCAATATCTACACAAAATATTTAATTTGGCTAAAATCGGACCATTCTCTCTTTTACACCATCCACACAATTTAATTCCATTTTGGACAAAAAAAGCTCATTGAAATATTTGTTTTAAAAATAGTTCTAATGAATTATAGTAACATTTTATTTTTGCAATCGAAGTTCGATATGGTAGCCTATAGAAACAGAAATTAGAATAATAATCGGAGCACATATTTTTTTGGCCGCTTTCGAAGTACTATGCACCGTGCTTTATCGTGTCTTTTATCTATCTAGGCTTAAGTTGCGAATTAACTGGTCGTTGGACAAATGGTATGGCATCGTTTCTGTATACGTTAATTTTGGATTCATCGATCCATACCACCAATTTCCAGAAATTGTGGTAATTTTGGCAGAATTTCTTTGCAAACTGCAAGGCGCTTAGCATCCATTTAGTTACGGCTGCCAATTCTACCATGAAATGGATAAAACCATATAACAAACTATTACAACAACAACATGAAGTCCACTTTCAATCAATAGCTTCTTGAGGAAGCTATAACGTTACATTTATATTCCATTTCCGATCTTATAGACAAATGATGTATTTGAGAAATCATATTTACTTATTCGAGCCATTAATCGGTCATCGGCACCAGACTTCTTTCATTTTCATTAAGCTTCATTGGGTTAGGATCCTAACTGGTATACAAAAATTTAGGCTAGATGAAAGACATATCCATAGAGTGATTTAAAAATTCGTCAGCTAACGTAGAACTAAAGGAGCTCTGTGAAAATGGAAGTCAATTGCATTAACAATTTTTCCATAGGTTAGACTGAGGATTTTTACAACCTTTGTTTGCAGATGATTCTTAATTGATGTTTAAGAATACAAGGAGGCCCTTACAAAACATGATCCCATATGAACAAAATTTGCCATAGCTTTTTTGTGTACCTAAACTACTACGAATCGAATTTCAAATATAATTGTCCTTCATTTATTAAAAAAAATGCAATAGATGGAGGGGGTAAACTTGATTGCCTACATACAAAAGTTATGGATTTTGAAACGTTGATGTCGTAATCACACTTTTCACTTTATATCAATAAGATAAGACAATCTATTTAAAATACAAAAATGTATATATAACCGCCAGACATTTTGTAAAATTATACTAAGCGGAAACAGATAAAACACAGTGGAAACAATTGTTATCTAAAAAAATAAATGTTTTCTTCGTGAATACCCTATTACCCAGAGACGAATTGTAGAATGTTAATAATCCTGCATATACATAGAAAATGTGAATACTGCAATGTTTTTTTTTTTCGTAAGAAAATAAACTATTTTTTTATTCAGTTGCATAGGAATTTGCTTGGCAAACAATTTATCCTTAAGGGACACTTCTTTTACTTAGTTACTATAGATGAAAATAAATGCGAATTATTGACAAAAATCAGAATACCAAAATCATTATAAAAATAAATGAATGAATTTATGTAAATTTTACACCACTGCCCTAGACATTGTTAAAAACATTTAAGGCTGCATACGGAGGGCACCATCAATACGAATAGTCTCACCGTTCATCAAAGGATTCTCATAGATGGCCTGCACCATATGAGCATACTCGGAGGGTTCACCCAAACGTTGGGGGAATGGAATAGATTTGGCCAAAAATGTGCGAACCTTTTCAGGCAAGGAAGCCAACATGGGGGTATTGAAGAGACCGGGAGCAATGGTGCAGATGCGAATACCTTGAGTACTTAAATCACGAGCAACTGGCAAGGTCATGCCAACTACAGCAGCCTTAGAAGCAGCATAGGCGGCTTGACCAATTTGACCATCGTAAGCAGCTACGGAAGCAGTGTTGACAATAACACCACGTTGGCCATCTTGGTTGGGTTCGTTGGCACCCATTAAACCGGCCGACAAACGAATAACATTGAATGTACCAACGGTATTAATCATGATAACACGGGTGAAATCATCCAAACGGTGGGCAGCATTTTTGTTGAAATTATAAGTACGAACAGCAGTAGCTGTTCCAGCACAATTTACAGCCAAATCCAAACGGCCAAATTTGCTCTTTGCAGTTTCCAAAGCAGCAGTAACATCTTTCTCGGAGGTAACATCAACAGGCACGAAGACAACATTGTCACCTAGCTCCTTAGCAACATCGTTACCCTTGGATGAACCCAAATCGGCCATTACAACTCGGGCACCTTGCTTGGCCAAACGTTCAACGGTGGCACGGCCCAAACCAGAAGCTCCACCAGTAACTAAAGCAACAGCGTTCTATAAAAATAAAATAAAAACAATGAAAAATGCCACTTATCCCCTAAATTCCACAAACAAAATTGATTGTATAACGGGTTCATTTCATAAACTATAATCTCACAAAGGGCGACGATATGGACTTTGAACTTTCACTTCTCTTTCATGCATTCGCCAGAATATGTATTTCTTTGTATCAAAAATAAATCCTCAACAACCTACCTTAATCATATTGACAAGATGAAAAGATTACACTAATGTAAATACTATAAAAAAAAAACAGATTTGTAACTGCAACACCGCTAAGCACCGGTTGAATGATTGAATGCGTGTGGTAAAAACTGTGACAGCTTTTAAAAAATCAATGCAATCGGAATAAACAGCTGATATGATTTCGTAGCGATATGAAATGTCATGTTGCCTTTGGAGGGCCGGGTTGCCAATTTTTTTATATAAATTACAATTTAGAAACGGTTTTTAAATTCGAATATTTACAATTTGATATTGCAATGCAAACAATTGAAGGAAAAAAGACGGAAGTTACAATTTGAATTTACAGACACAAAACATTTTAGTAACCATATTCATAATAATTTACTGACAGTTTATCGAAGGAATTTGTATGGCAATAGTAGGTTTAAAATTTACGTTAACTTTTATGAATACGGGGGTAGGACTTTGGTATTACTGTGTTTACTCTAGGGCTGTCATTCGGGGCCGATTTTTATAAATACAGGGATTCGGGATTTCAAAATATGAAAAGCTATTTCATATTGTTTTTAAGGATTTTCTTTTATACTTCATCGTTTTAAGTAACCTCTTAAATATGTCAAGACATCCAAAATTTCATCAAATTTAACAAATTATTTTTTCAGGATTCCGAAAAATCCTGGGATCCAAAATAACAAAAAAAAACCCGGGATTCGGGAGGGGACTTATCCAGGGTGACAGCCCTAATTTACACAGTTTTAGATTTCGAGTCTGAAAAAAAAACACTTTACTTTATATTGAATTTCGAAAATCATCAAGACATCCCAGCAAAAAAATTTGGAAGTTCTTCCAAATGCACAACTTTAAAAGCACTTCCAGAAGATGCACTCCCAATGATGTTCTTTATTTTAACTACCCATGAAGTACTTTTAATTCAATTTTTTATAACTTGGATTTTTCATACTTCTAATGGGTAATATCACAGAATTTTTTTAATTTACATCCAAAACATTGAATTCGGATCACACCTAAAGAAGTGATGCAAACTCAGTGCAACGGCTGTTGAAATGGAGGACTTCCGTCCTATGACAAGCCTATGTTAAATTCATCGCTTCTGCGTCAATTTTGCACCACTTCCGGATCCAAAAAGAACATTTTCATTGCTTTTTTGGCGACGCTTTTTTTGCTGGGATATTAAGGAGGGTACTTTCAGTGTTACAGAAACAACAATGTCAGCCGCCACATTGCCATTTTGATTGTCAGTCAAATTGAAACATTGTTCAACAAGTGGGAAACAGAGGAATTGGTCCATATATGGGGAGGACAAATACATACTGACTACCCTGCCAACATTTTTTGAATTTGGGGGCGCTTCTGAGAATCCCCACTACGTCGAAAACAATCATATACGACATCAAAAACTCGTCGGAAAAGCGCCGTCACTATTGAGAAGTTGTACCACGCCATGTTACTACGGAAAAGTTTCTCATCAGTGCAATTATTAGGTGCCTATTTAGATCAATTTCGAAGGACGCCAATAAGAACCCCTGCAAACTATCAGAAAAAGTGCATTTTAAGGTAATTGTAGAAGAATCATTGTGGTCAAGTAAAACACGATTGTGTAGATGTTTATTGATTTGATTAAACATTTATAATTTCTTATAAATATAACATTTTTCGGTTTATCTCATCACATTTAACATAATTTTTTGCATTAATAAAAGAATGATGTTGAGTTTTAAGTAGCAAGTTACATATTGCAGCGTCTATCAGCCAGTTTGTTTATTTTCGATGGAGACAGCGTGCCTGGAAAAATATTTGAAAAACGATCACTTTATTCTATTTGGAAAGTCGAAAATTGTTCACCATATACCTTTCACAATTTTAAGCGTAATATCTATGTTTTCAGAACTTTATTTTCGTTTTTATTTAAATAAAATATAACAAGCTGGTTGCGCTTGGCGTTTCACAAAAAATAAAATGGCTCTTCTAACAGTAGTGATGGCAAAATACTTTCATGTACATTTTGTACTTTTTGATATGCTTCCCCCATCACAGTTCTCGATGGTTGTGGTGACATTTACGAGTCTGTGGTAGCGATGAGGATGAAATGGAACTTTGAAATGCTGGCAGGGCATATGGGCCCATGATTTAACCTTCTTGTTCAGCCATGTATTGTCCCATACGGGGTTGGCTAACTATCAATTACGTACGTTATTGATTTGAGCCCGTATGATATGGGTGTGGTAGCGATGGGTGATAAAAATCGAACTTTGAAATGCTTGCAAATTTTTAATGTGCCGGTAACCCTCCGGTTCAACATATATGAAGTGTTTTACGGTTTATTACCCCTTACCCTTATCTCATACCATTTTTACTATTTGTTCTTTCTCCGAAATTGTTTACTTTCAGAGGATTTTTGGAAAGTTTCTCATTACAATTTTTGTTCATACCTTCATTAAAAAAATGCAAAGAAACACAACTATGATTTTGCCATGGCACGTTATGTTTTGTTTCGTGTTTATAACCAGGCCGCAGATGAGTGATGCCAAGTTTGGTGTTTGTATTTGACAGCTGGCTAAACACTTTTATTAAATAAACAAGCAACAACAGATCGTAAAATTTACTTTGATTAACATATTTCAAATATTCATTAATCGAAGCTTGGCAAATATATATTTTGATAGATGGATTTAAAGAAATCTAAAAAGCCCGATGACTGGATAAAGGTTCAAAGCAAAAGTCGTCCTGGGCGTTATTATATGTTCAACCGTTCAACTGGTGAAACTAAATGGCTAACATCAGAAGCAGAAACGAAAATTTCCGGTACTTTACCAGAAAAAAAGGAAGAGAAGAAAATAAACTCCCCTCCACCAAAATTACCAGGTATATGCAATAAACCTTAAAGAGCTTGACTTCATTAATTATCGGTAATTTCCTTAATAGCACCGAAACCCTTGAAAACTCCTGCCCAAGACCGCCTTAAAAGGCTTCAACACAATATTAAGCTTGAGCAGTCAAAGAAGAAGAATAATAATATATCACGACGTGTTTCCGCAGAGGATGAAAAGAAATCCAAAAGCGATATAGTTGATAAAGAACAACAAGAAAATGTGCAAGAAAAGCCTACTACCAGCAGTAAACGTAAATTCACATCACCATCAAAACCGAGTCAAACATCACCTTCCCGGCTAAGTAAAAGACTAACATCCTCATATAGCGCTTTAAGTGTCGATGAAGAATTGAAAAAACAAAATGGAGCCAAAGGCAAGGTCACATCGTCACCAACCAAACCCCGACGGACTTCTCCAAGAGTTATTGAAAAAAGACGACACTCACCCTCTCCATCAAAATCTGCCAGTAAAAGAGAAAAGGATGAGACAATAACTGAAATTCTTTCCAGTGGTGTTTCACCCAACAAAACACCTGAGAAAGTTGTCGAAAGTCTACTTCCGGTTTCATCCAAATCAAACTCATCAAATAACCTGCCATTGCCGAACGTTCAAAATTCTTCTTTGAGTAATTTACCATCAACCTCACCAAATAACTTGCCATTGCCCGACACACAAATTTCTCCCTTGAATAATTTACGTACTGGATTTATAAATAAAATCAAGAATTTTTGTACATTACCGTTTTATAAGAACAAATCGAAGGATGAGAAGGACACACGACTATTGTCGAAGACATCATTTAAACCACAGAACAAGACTGAACAACAAAAGGCGAATCTTCCATCATCGTCTATTCACTTGGCATTAAGTGAACTGAGAGAAGAACAAAAAAAGATTGCCTCTCCAATTTTAGATAAATCCAATGATATTTCTATCGGTTCACCACCCTCATTCTATAGTACTCAAAAAACTTTTAGTAGTTCTTCGAATCAACTAAGTTGTTGCTCTTCTTCGTCTGCTGTCCAGCAAGCATTGAAAGAGTTAAGACAGGAGGGAAAAACACTGGATTCATCGCTACCAAGTACGCCGACAAATTTAAACATTCCCGCTTATCAAAAAGGCTCAGGTGAGTAGTGCAAAATAATATAGGCGTTTTCAAATACTTTGTGTGAATTAAGGTGCATCAGAAAACATAAAGCCCCAAATATTTTAATGTGTTGTATAAATATGTTAGGATTTAATATATTTTCTCACTGTGTCTGCCGCACAGAAAAAAAATATATTTTGCCTTCAATCACGAAATTAATTGATGCAATTAATTTTGAAATAATTGGGCTTAAAACATATTTGTTTAAAACAAATTAATTGATTGGTTTGAAAATTTCAATTAATTTTATTTAAAAAGACAATTAACTTTTTAATTGATTCAATTACAAATTGGATAATTCAATCAACAATTTTAAATTATGCCTATTGAAAATTCAGTTTTTTAGTTGATTCAATTAATTATTTAGATAAAATTATATCCAATTTTCAATTAACTTTTTAATTAAATCAGTTAAACAATTAATTGAGTTTTGCAGTCGACAACGGTTAAATTAAACTGTTATTGGAGCAATTAATTGTTTACTAAATACCGCGAAAATTTTCACTTATTTTTTTAACTAACTTTGGGTTATTAGTTTGATTAAAAAAATGAGTGTTTCAATTAATTTTTTATTTAAAGACATAACTATTTTCAATCAATTTCTTAATTGACTGTATCCTTTTATTTTGATTAAAAAATTGATTGGATTATTAAAAATTAAAAAAAGTAAATAATTCTTTTAACTGACTTACCACCATTTTCATGAAGCTCCGTTAGTGCTACGTTAGCTAACGAACTTTTAAACCGTATTATCTACATATCTGTCATCTTGCGTATATATTCCATATGCCAGTTAGAAACTTAACTGCTGAAAAATTTTCAGTTAATGTTTACCGGAGAAAAGATATTTCCATTTTCTTTCTGTTAACTGGCAGTTAAAGCCTAACGGAGCTACATGAAAATGGCCGTTAGTCTCCGGAGTTTGTTTAAAAAGTTCATTGTAACAGTTAATTTTTTAATTAAAATTTTTCAATCACTGACCTAATTGACTTGTTGTTTCTAGTTTGATTAAAAATTTAATTGTATCAATTAATTTTTTAATTGAAAAAGTTTTCAGATTCAATTAACTTTTTAATTGGAAATATTTTGGTGATATTTTTTTGTAGGTGCAAATTGAAGTTTTTCGAACTAAATCAACTTACAAGATAATTTAGTAATGAAAATTTTAGCGTGTCAAACAAAATCCTATGTCTCGGATCCCTCTCAAGAAATTCAAATAACCAAATTCGATATTTAAAATGTTAAGCATTTAATCAAGCAAGACCTTTTCTACCATACATATAATAGATATAACAAATTATAGTAAAATTTTAAATAAAGGTTATATTTTTATTTTTTTTTTTTACAAAAATTGTGTTTTAGCCAATTCCCGCCTAGATCGTTTAAGACAGTCTCTACAATTACAACAAGCTACTGCGAGTGGTATAACAACACCTTCTACTACACTTGATACAACCCCCGACAAATTAAATGTTTCTCCCACACCTTCTTCTGAATCACATTTTAATTACTCGACAAATACTATTTTTCACACTGCCAATAATACCATTAATGATGGTAAGTAAATAAGTCATTTTTCTTTAAAACACAAATACTCAAAAATGTTTATATTATAGAACCTGAAGCTATGGACTGGCAGCCAATAGATTTACCCATAGATAATAAAAAACTTAATGTATGTGATAGCGAAGCTAGTCTTTTAAGCATAAATGAAAAGAGTTCTATAAAAAAATCTAGTACCAAAAGTATTCCTGAGACCATGGGTGATATCTATGATGCTGTAAATGAAAACCTATTACGATTGACGGCTGAAAAGAAAGGTGTGACTGCTCGTAATAACAACAAGTGGTTAACGGATTTTTATTATTTTGTTGTCGATACTAATGTACTACTGGAACATTTGACATTCATAGAAGACTTGACAAAATTGAAATTGTGTGGTAAGTACATATATATAATGGTGATGGGAGAATAATAAGTTTGCCATTCAGTTTGTAATATATTGAAATATCAAGAATAATAAGTTTGCTATTCAGTTTGTAACATATCGAAATATCAATTTTCGACCATATAAAGTATTTATATTCTTGATCATGGTAAATATAGCGAGCATATAAACCGATCCCCGATTTGACTTCTTGAGCATATATGAGGGTTGCCTTTTATATTTTTGCAAAAAAATCGAAAAGCGCTCTATTTTTTTTTTTTTTTTCTCAAAAAATTCTCCTAGTATCTGATTTTTGTGAAATTGCAAATATAGATATAGGTTAGATCCATAAAGAGATACTCCAAGTTTGCTATATATCGGTTTGATAAAGCCCCCAAATAATTGTATAGGGCATGGAAGTCACGATTTTCTTCCTATTTCCTTAAAATTGAAATCTTTGTATTTTAAAACCAATTTCACGATTTGACTTCTTGACGGTACACAAGCCGCAATTTTATAAGAATTGCTTGAAATTGTGTTAAAAAATTAGAAGTATTTAAAATCCGTAAAGAGTTGTGCTAAATATAGTTTACATGGAACAACATTTCCATAAAACTCCCTTATATATCAATCTCCCGATTTGACTTCTTGGATCCATAGAAAATATATGGCATGTAGCCTGCCATTTTTTATATCCTTTATATTGCTAATTTTGTGGTAATTTTTTGTTCATATAGTCTCCATTAGAGTAGTTCATAGTAATTTGCTAAGTCGGCGCCTCAAGGGCTACGAATTTTTTAAATAAATGGAAATAAATATAGACTGATTAAAATACTCCATTTCGATCAATAACACTTCACTCTCGAATCATATGAAAGGCGAGATTTGCATACCAATTTCTTGAACGCATAGAAAGAAATTCAACCTTCTAATGACCAATCCCGCCTTTAGGCGGCATTCATTAAATCAGCAAGCTTTTACTAAAACGCCCTTTAAGACAACAAAAATGAATAAAATAAAAAAAAACTTAGTTAAAACTATACCAGAGGCTTTACAGCATATACTCAATTTTACCGTATAATTTTTTCTTGTGTAGGGTTCTTCTTTTTGTGTCGTTAAGATTGAATATTTAATCCGTTGGCAAAAAAAAAAAATCGGCCACTAGAGGGTTAAGTTTCCTTTAAAAACTAAACAAAACAATATTACATTTAAAAATTACTAGAGAAAATTTGCTATTTTAGCAAACAGTTAATGCTATTATCTATTATTTTATTGCCCATAGATACCCAAGGCAGTATGCTGTATATTCCATATAGTGTTCTACAGGAATTGGATAAACTGAAAATGCGTTCTGGTTGCCAAGAAGGTGTGAAAACACTAGCTGTACGAGCCATAAAATATTTAAATAAAAAATTGGAAAATAAGTCACAACATGTTTTAGGTAAAATTTGGATATAAATTTCAAATGGATTTATATTAAATTGATTTTTTAATAATTTCTTTTCAGCTCAAACTGCTTTGGAAGAACGTGATCATTTTATTGACGTGAATTCGGCAGATGACAGTATCATTAATTGTTGTTTGCAGGTCAAAAGACATGTGCCCAATATACTTTTGCTTACGGAAGATGTTAATTTACGCAACAAAGCTGTATGTAATAACATTCTTGTAGCGACAAAATCAGATTTGATATCCAAGCGATATAATTCAACATCGTGCGATGATAGCACATGACCTAATTGGTGGAGATCTTTTCGTTTTTCATTTTCTTTATTTCGAAATGTAAAATTTCGTTAAATTTTTCTTTACAAAAGAAAATATTTATAATACCAAAAATTTCTATATGTTATGTTTGTGTCCCTTTTGTGATACGATCAATTTGTTAAATAGAAATATATACTATACTCTATATATATTTTATTATTTTTTGTATATTTTTGTAGTTTATACAAAATCATATGTATTTACTTAAATGTAAATAGAATAGTGTATATTTGTATAACTTGAAGTATCCACTTCATCTCGTTATGACCTCTACTACCTATGATGTCCAAAATGAATATTTTTATTTTTATAAAAAAAAACTGAATTATATAAATATAGGTATTTCTTCATGTGTTAGTTTTGTCAAACTGATGGCAAATTACTTGTGAAAAATATATAACATGAAAACTAAATAAAAAAAATGTTTTTTTTTTGGGGAAATTAGTTTAGTAGTTCAATAATAAACATCCAAATTCAAATTTAAAAATTTAAAACCGTTTTTAAGGAGCAGGGACGTGTCTCTGCTAATTTTCCCCTGCAAGTTGCAAATTCGAATTTATCTTCACGCACATTGCAATGTCTACACTAAGAATGACCTTAGGTTAGGTTAGGTGGCAGCCCGATGTATCAGGCTCACTTAGACTGTATTCAGTCCATTGTGATACTACATTGGTAAAATTTTCTATAGAAATAAAATTTTAACAAAATTTTCTATAGAAATAAAATTTTGACAACATTTTCTATAGAAATAAAATTTGGACAAAATTGTCTATAGAAATAAAATCTTGACATAATTTTTTATATAATTAAAATTTCGACAAAATTTTCTATAGAAGTAGAATTTTGACAAAATTTTCTATAGAAATAAAATTTTGACAATATTTTCTATAGAAATAAAATTTTGACAACAATTTTTATAGAAATAAAATTTTGACAAAATTTTCTATAAAAATAAAATTTTGACAAAATTTTCTATAAAAATAAAATGTTGATCAAATTTTCTATAAAAATAAAATGTTGATCAAATTTTCTATAGAAGTAGAATTGTGACAAAATTTTCTATAGAAAAAAATGTTGACAAAATTTTCTATAGAAATAAAATTTTGACAAAATTTTCTATAGAAATAAAATTTTGACAAAATTTTCTATAGAAATAAAATGTTGACAAAACTTTCTATAGAAATAAAATTGTAATTTATCTTGCATCGGCCTTACGGCTTTAAATTACAAAATTGAGCAAATAAATAAATAAAAATTTTGAAAAAATTTTCTATTGAAATAAAATTTTGAAAAAATTTTCTATAGAAATAAAATTTTTAAAAAATTTAAATTTTGAAAAAAAAATTTCTATAGAAATAAAATTTTGACAAAATTTTCTATTTTGACAAAATTTTCTATAGAAATAAAATTTTGAGAAAATTTTTTATAGAAATAAAATTTTGACAAAATTTTCTATAGAAATAAAGTTGTAATTTATCTTGCATCGGCCTTAGGGCTTTAAATTACAAAATTGAGCAAATAAATAAATAAATACATAAAAATTTCGATAAAATTTTCTATAGAAATAAAATTTTGATAAAATTTTCTATAGAAATAAAATTTTGACAAAATTTTGTATAGAAATAAAATTTTGACAAAATTTTCTTTAGAAATAAATTTTTGACAAAATTTCCTATTGAAATAAAATTTTGACAAAGTTTTCTATAGAAATAAAATTTTGAAAACATTTTCTATAGAAATAAAATGTTGACAAAATTTTCTATAGAAATAAAATGTTCACAAAATTTTCTCTAGAAATAAAATTTTGACTAAATTTTCTCTAGAAATAAAATTTTGACAAAATTTTTTATAGAAATAAAATTTCGACAAAAATTTTCTATAGAAATAAAATTTTGACAAAATTTTCTGTATACATAAAATTTTGACAAAATTTTCTATAGAAATAAATTTTTGATAAAATTTTCTATTGAAATACAATTTTGAAAAAATTTTCTATAGAAATAAAATTTTCACAAAATTTTCTATAGAAATAAAATTTGCACAACATTTTCTATAGAAATAAAATTTGCACAAAATGTTCTATAGAAATAAAATTTGGACAAAATATTCAATAGAAATAAAATTTTGACAAAATTTTTTATAGAAATAAAATTTTGACAAAATTTTCTATAGAAATAAAATTTTGAAAAAATTTTCTATAGAAATAAAATTTTGACAAAATTTTCTATAGAAATAAAATTTTGACAAAATTTTCTATAGAAATAAAATTTTGACAAAATTTTCTATAGAAATAAAATTTTGACATTTTCTATAGGAATAAAATTTTAACAAAATCTTCTATAGAAATAAAATTTTGACAAATTTTTCAAAGAAATAAAATTTTGACAAAATTTGAAGAAATATATTTTTTTTATTTCGTAGTTGTTTGGTAAAATTTTCTTCAAATTTTGGTAGATTATTTTTGGCTCAGTGACAACCGTGATTGTGCTTCGTCAAATCCCAGAAGGCCTATATTGACATTCTGGGATTTGACAATGGTAGAAACAATGCACACTTTTGTTGTTCTGAAAATCATTTGGTTATTGTATGGCTGGGTTTAAGACTCTCCTATGGACAGGTGATCACACAACTAACACCCATTATTGATCTACCCACATCAGCTTCTTCAAGCTGCTACAACAACAAAAACAACCGTCAAATTTCTCTGAACGCACACCTTTTTTGTCGCTCGATAAACTTGTTGCAAACTCGTATCTATCTTGATGGATTAAATGTGGAATTGTGTTAAAACAGGTAACATTGGTATTCATTTTTTTTTCATCTTGTACCTTGTTGGCGTATCTAGTAGGAATTTTAAAAAAATAAACATTTCAAAGGCTGATTGAAAATTCTGGAATGATGGCCTAAAACATATTGGACCCCCTATCTGTCTGTATGTCAATCTAAACTAAAATACTAAAGAGATTGGAATTCTACTTTTCCAAAACCATGATACCAATTCAAGGAAAGTAAATATTTGCACACATAATGGAGAACAAGATATGGTTAAAATTTGAAATTTATGTATTTAGGTTATCTGCGCCCAGCCTCATCCACATTATACCTAAATATTAGCATTACAAACACCGGAAGATTTTTTCACCAATTACTTCCGGCTTTTTAAATTCATGTATTTTTTATGGGTTTTCTCAAGTTTACAACTGTCAATTGATTAGAATTTTTATTATCTGCCTATAATGTGGTTTGTGCTAATATTTATTTAAGTTATTAAAATTGATAAAAATTGCACCAATTTTAATTAGATGTACATTACGAAGAATGAGAAAACTTCTTTGAAAATCCATAATTAGATAAGATTAGCAAAAAGATTTGTTTTGTTTGTCTCAGACTTCCAAAAAATTGCATTGTTAATAGAAGGAAAATTTAAAATCTGTCGATTCAGTGGGAAATGTAAAGTGACACCGTAAAGACGTTTTTTGTGTAGTCCCGTATTAAGTATTTTAAAATTTCAAAGTAAGTTTTATAGCAATTGAAATCAATTTTTATTAGAAAAGTAAATTCAATATATCAGGGATCCTTAATAGTGCAATATAAAATTAAGACTATGATAAAATATAATTTTGAAATGAAAGTGTTTAAAGTAGTGAGTGAGTGAGTGAGTGAGAATTTTTTTTACCACATAAAGTGTTTCCAAACCGAAATCGATTATTCGATAAAATCGTGAAATTCCAATCCCAATTGACCACAAGCATTCCACAGGGGAAAACTTCTCTCAATCAATCAGTTTGTCCTCAATGATAATGGCATATTGCAATTGATTCAACTTGATTTCAAATGATCTAATATGTATTGAATGTAAAAATTTCTCAATCGCCTATATTCATTGTACACTAGCAGCTTTTCACCACTTATGCTAAAGTGTCCCCAGGAATCTTGTGTAGTCATACTTGATTTAGAGAGTATATTTAGCCGAAATCAGGTAAGTGCAGCTGTCTCAGCGAGTGTCCAATCAAGGGCCACATGACAGGCGTCACTTGTTCGCTGAAACTGGAATTGAATTCTATAAAAAAAATTTGCAAAAATGTTATTTCTATAGAAATATTTGTCAAAATTTTATTTCTATAGAAATTTTTGTCAAAATTTTATTTCTATAGAAAATTTTGTCAAAATTGTATGTCCATAGAAAATTTTGTCAAAATTTTATTTCTATAGAAAATTTTGTCAAAATTTTAATTCTATAGAAAATTTCGTACAAATTTTATTTCTATAGAAAATTTTGTCAAAATTTTATTTCAATAGAAAATTTTGTCAACATTTTATTGCTATAGAAAATTTTGTCAAAATCTTATTTCTATAGAAAATTTTGTACAAATTTTATTTCGTTATTGTTGTTTTTGATCTCAGCTTAAAGCCATGCATTGACTAAACTACAAGTGTAGCTTAACCAACAGAGGAAAAGTGTGCTTGTCAAATTTATTTGGGCAAAGCCCTATAGACTGCAAGATGGTTGGATGTACAGCTGTTTCGGAATTACCACATTCCTCATCAGCATCCTCTACTTGCAGCAAAACTATCAACCAATTATCAGAATAAGTTCGGGTAATTCACTCAACCCAAAGTGAAATACACTTGAACCTTCCGAAAAAGGGTTTAATAGTCGGCTACTGCCTAAACAAATTTGCAAGCATATCTCTTTTCCTTTGCCACTATTAAACCCTTTTTCGGAAGGTTCAAGTGTATTTCACTTTGGGTTGAGTGAATTACCCGAACTTATTCTGATAATTGGTTGATAGTTTTGCTGCAAGTAGAGGATGCTGATGAGGAATGTGGTAATTCCGAAACAGCTGTACATCCAACCATCTTGCAGTCTATAGGGCTTTGCCCAAATAAATTTGACAAGCACACTTTTCCTCTGTTGGTTAAGCTACACTTGTAGTTTAGTCAATGCATGGCTTTAAGCTGAGATCAAAAACAACAATAACAAACAAAACGAATGAAAATTTTATTTCTATAGAAATTTTTCTCAAAATTGCATTTCAATAGAAAATTTTGTCATCATTTTATTTCTATATAATTTTTTTCAAAATTTTATTTCAATAGAAAATTTTTTCAAAATTTTATTTCAAATTTTTACTTCTATCGAAAATTTTGTTAAAATTTTATTTCTATAGAATATTTTGTAAAAATTTTATTTCTATACAAAATTTTGTCAAAATTTTGTTTTTATAGAAAGTGTTTTCAAAAATTTATTTCTATAGATGATTTTGTCAAAATTTTATTTCTATACATAATTTTGCCAAAATTTTATTTCTATAGAAAATTTTGTCAAAATTTTATTTCTACAGAAAATTTTGTCAAAATTTTAATTCTATAGAAAATTTTCCCAAAATTGCATTTCAATAGAAAATTTTGTCAACATGTTACTTCTATATAAAATTTTTTCAAAATTTTATTTCAATAGAAAATTTCGTCAACATATTATTGCTATAGAAAATTTTGTCAAAATTTTATTTCTATAGAAAATTTTGTCAAAATTTTATTTCTATAGAAAATTTTGTCAAAATTTTATTTCTATAGAAAATTTTGTCAAAATTTTATTTCTATAGAAAATGTTTTCAAAATTTTATTTCTATAGATAATTTTGTCAAAATTTTATTTCTAAGAAAATTTTTGTCAAAATTTTATTTCTATAGAAAATTTTGACAAAATTTTATTTCTATAGAAAATTTTTTCAAAATTTTATTTCTATAGAAAATTTTGTCAACATTTTATTTCTATAGAAAATGTTTTCAAAATTTTATTTCTATAGATGATTTTGTCAAAATTTTATTTCTATAGATAATTTTGTCAAAATTTTATTTCTATAGAAAATTTTGTCAAAATTTTATTTCTACAGAAAATTTTGTCAAAATTTTATTTCTATAGAAATTTTTCTCAAAATTGCATTTCAATAGAAAATTTTGTCGACATGTTACTTCTATATAAAGTTTTTTCAAAATGTTATTTCAATAGAAAATTTCGTCAACATTTTATTGCTATAGAAAATGTTGTCAAAATTTTATTTCAAATTTTTACTTCTATAGAAAATTTTGTTTAAATTTTATTTCTATAGAATATTTTGTAAAAATTTTATTTCTATAGAATATTTTGTAAAAATTTTATTTCTATGTTACTTCTATATAAAATTTTTTCAAAATTTTATTTCAATAGAAAATTTCGTCAACATATTATTGCTATAGAAAATTTTGTCAAAATTTTATTTCTATAGAAAATTTTGTCAAAATTTTATTTCTATAGAAAATTTTGTCAAAATTTTATTTCTATAGAAAATTTTGTCAAAATTTTATTTCTATAGAAAATGTTTTCAAAATTTTATTTCTATAGATAATTTTGTCAAAATTTTATTTCTAAGAAAATTTTTGTCAAAATTTTATTTCTATAGAAAATTTTGACAAAATTTTATTTCTATAGAAAATTTTTTCAAAATTTTATTTCTATAGAAAATTTTGTCAACATTTTATTTCTATAGAAAATGTTTTCAAAATTTTATTTCTATAGATGATTTTGTCAAAATTTTATTTCTATAGATAATTTTGTCAAAATTTTATTTCTATAGAAAATTTTGTCAAAATTTTATTTCTACAGAAAATTTTGTCAAAATTTTATTTCTATAGAAATTTTTCTCAAAATTGCATTTCAATAGAAAATTTTGTCGACATGTTACTTCT
Source organism: Haematobia irritans (assembly GCF_050003625.1). NCBI lineage: Eukaryota > Metazoa > Arthropoda > Insecta > Diptera > Muscidae > Haematobia > Haematobia irritans. The sequence continues at coordinate 195,567,400 of NC_134399.1, read as the reverse complement.
ATATAAAGTTTTTTCAAAATGTTATTTCAATAGAAAATTTCGTCAACATTTTATTGCTATAGAAAATGTTGTCAAAATTTTATTTCAAATTTTTACTTCTATAGAAAATTTTGTTTAAATTTTATTTCTATAGAATATTTTGTAAAAATTTTATTTCTATAGAATATTTTGTAAAAATTTTATTTCTATAGAAAATTTTGTTAAAATTTTATTTCTAGAGAAAATTTTGTCAAATCTTAATTTCTATAGAAAATTTTGTCAAAATTTTATTTCTAGAGAAATTTTTTTCAAAATGTTATTTCTATAGAAAATTTTGTCAAATTTTAATTTCTATAGAAAATTTTGTCAAAATTTTATTTCTATAGAAAATTTTGTCAAAATTTTATTTCTATAGAACATGTTTTCAAAATTTTATTTCTAAGATAATTTTGTCAAAATTTTATTTCTATAGAAAATTTTTAATGAACTGCCTGAATTTATTCTGATAATTGTTTGATAGTTTTGCTGCAAGTAGAGGATACTGATGAGGAGTGTGGCAATTGGGCTTTGCCCAAATAAATTTGACAAACATTCTTTTCCTCTGTTGATTAAGCTACACTTGTAGTTTAGTCAATGTATGGTTTTAAGCTGAAATAAAAAAAACAACAACAATGCTTAAAGAACAAAACCAACAATAACAAAACAAAACGAATGGAAAAATTTTATTTCTATAGAAAATTTTTCAAAATTTTATTTCTATAGAAATTTTTGTCAAAATATTATTTCTGTAGAAATTTTATCTCAAAATGTTATTTCTATAGAAAATTTGCTCACAATTTTGTTTCTATAGAAAATTTTCTCAAAATTTTATTTCTATAAAAATTTTTGTTAAAATTTGATTTCTATAGAAAATTTTTTGTCAAAATTTAGTTCTATAGAAATTTTGCTCAAAAGTTAAAAATTTATATCTATAGAAAATTTTGTCAACATTTTATTTCTATATAAAATTTTTTCAAAATTTTATTTCAATAGAAAATTTTGTGAAAATGTTATTGCTATTAAAAATTTTGTAAACATTTTATTGCAATTAAACATTTTTGAAATGCCTCTTGGTAGGAGACGAATATTTTGCACAATTTTCCAAAACATCGAGAAGTCTACCAATCTACAATTTTTGGTAGATTGTACCAACCGTGTATGTGAATCACCGTTCGGACTCGGCTATAAAAAGGTGATGCGATGAAGTCAAGATATACTAACATCTTGACTTCATCGCATCACCACTTTTCCATAAGCAAACAAAAAAAAAACTATTTTGGTTATCGACAGTTGCTAGTCAAAAGACAACATCCGGTTCATCGAGTACAAAAAACCATTGCTCAACTTTGAAATAAATTAATCCAGATCCGATTTAGCCAACATAATTGTTTAAAGCAAAGTGTTGTTACCGATCTACATTGGGTTAATTTTAAAAACGTGTTTTTAGTTTCGAATAGGATTTGACAGTAAAATTTATTTTTTATTAATTTACAATACAATTTCATCAGATTTTTTTTTTGAGGCAGTTGTTATGGTTTTTTTAACTAAAGAATTCATGAAAAGAATTTAAGTAATACTACATTTCTTAAGAAAAGGGGCAAATTAAATAAATAAAATATGATTATTTATCCAAGTCCAAGTAACCACAATTGCAAAATTTCAAATAATTGCAGTTTCGATTACTGTAATCCCTGGAATTTGTAATTTCTAATACCTCTTACTGAAAAGCACCCACTAATCCTATTCCAGCGGATAGTGATTGGCCAATTGATCTGATAGAGCTTTTTGTTCGGACGTTAGCCGATATATCTCTTGTTGTTCTTCTGGTGTTAAGGGTTTACGTTTGGCTTTATTTTGCAATGTCCTCTTATAGGTCTCTAATAGCTCTTGGTCAATAGCATCCAGTTTACGTTTAATTTCCAGGCGTTTTATTTCTTCCGTTGCTGCCTCATGTAAGCGTTTCAAAGCATTACTATTGTACTCAGCAATTGCGGAGAGTTCTGACATGAGTCTTTTGATTTCTGAGTGTATTTCATCTTCATCGTTATTTGGAAAATCGGAAATATCCAAAATACCCTGCTCGATAAGCTCCTTTTTTACACGTTTCTCAATGCCCACACAATTGCGCAGCATGGACAATGAACGAAAACTCATGGGAGCCGATGAATGTGTATTTTCACTACTACTATTACTATTGTCTGCTACAGCATCTACAGGATTTGGTATCAGTTGTTCTTCTATTAGAGCCGATACTAAGCGTTGTGTCAACGGCCCCGTCACACATTCATCCACTATGGAATCTGCCTTCTTTAGCATATTGTTTACTCCACCATTGTTTTGAGGTTTCAAACGATTATTTGAATTAGGATTTGATCCCTGTTGAATTTCCTTCATGTCTTCCGTGGCCCACAGTGTGGAGTAGTGAGGGCCCAAGTCTGGTATGGGTGGTACCAACGGACCATTGTATTGCTCCATTAAATCATCCAGAAGACGTAAATCTTCATTTGTCAACGGCATACAATAGGGCTCAACTGAAAGCCAGAATTTATTGGGTGTATCTATTTTGGCGGGTACGGGCTTTTGTACATCTCTTACAACACCATGAACTCCTGGGGCGCAATCCAAACTATCGTCGGTCTGAGGAGCCAGCGGACTATTTTTATTGTGCAAGTTCTTGGCTTGTTTTAATGTTGTGTGTTTTGGTTTCCGCACTAGGGAAGTTTCATCTCGTTTACGTTTACCACTATTCACCATGGAAGTGGCCGGTGATGTGGGCTGCTTTTCACCAGCCTGTCCCATTATTTGCAAAGTATGTTTGCTCTTTTTGTCCTTGTTTTTATCATCCTTATCCAGATTCTCATATTCCAATTTTAAGACTCGATAGCGTAATGCTACGCTGGACAAAAGCGTTTCTAATTCCAATTGAATATTATCCAGATCTTCGGCGGCCAAGAAATCTTCAGCTGGTTTATTCAAAGCGGCTGTGTAGACTGGCAGTTGTTTTGGACAGTCCTTTGTTTTTATTATTGGTATTGTGAGCAAGCCAGAACCTCCTTCGGTGTCGGCTTCGGGATTGGCTTGCTGTTGGCCTATCTTCCCACCGTGTTTTCCTCCGAATGAAGAAGCCATTTTCATACTTTTGGCCATATTCGAGGAGAACACGCAAATCCCGGAATAGCTACACCTTTACTTTTCCAAACTAAGCGAAACTCCTCAAAAACAATAACGCCTCAACAAAAAATGTCTATTAATTCTTAATAATAATATAAGCAATGCCAATATTTCTCAACAGGGTGTCTCAAGTACAAATACTTTTATTAAAAGCAACGACAACATGTTATCGATAATTTGTTAGCAAAAGCACGAACACAATGGATCGTTTACACTTAAAGGCCGGTATGCACCTCTAGCGAAATTTTCGGTAGCAAAAATTTATTTAATGCGCTTTACAGACTATCAGTTATTCCGGACGACAATGTCCGCGTCCAACTTTTCGATTAAAATCGTACGCATTAACCACATTGCAATTTTTGTTTGACAGACCAATGAAAAAATCGATAGCAGAAATCGATATGGTATCGATATTTTTTGTAAACAATAACATTGACTAGAAAATAAAGCCGCTTAATTTTTGTGAAATTTTAATAACAATATGTACAAAAACAAAAAAAATCAAATTAGCTTTAATTTTGTTTTTATTGGAGCTAATAGAAAAAGAGGAGCAGCCCGTTAAGAGAATATGGATACAAGGATGGTTGAAGAAGAGATCTCCTTCAAATGTGCGTCTCGTAAGAGAATTGAGTTTAACTGCACCGCAAGACTACAAGAATTATCTGAGAATGGACACCCACGTATTCGAGGAATTGCTGGATATGATAAGTCCACTCATCCAAAAACAGGACACTCATTTGAGAGATGCGAAAACTCCAAATGAAAGATTAATAGCTACGTTACGGTTTTTGGCAACGGGACAGACTTTTTCGGACTTGAAGTTTGAAGTTTATATGGGAACATCTACCTTGAGTGGAATTATAATAGAAACATGTCTTGCCATCATAAAATCGCTTAGGAATTACATACGTGTAAGTAACTTTTAATATTTGTGTTCGATATAATCCCTACAAATTGGCCAAAAGAATAGGAGACATAGAAAAGTAATATTTTAAAAAAAAAAAGGGCATACAACTATACCTATTTCTTGCAAATTTTATTATAAACTCTTGGGGATTTGCACAAAGAAACTTTTTATATTTTATAACATGTATTCATAAAAATCGACTATTAAAGAAAAGTAATCGTGAAAATATGACGATTTTAGCGGCTAAACTCGAACTTAATACCACCTTTCGCCGCTAAAATCGCAATTTTTCATGAAAATTTTAGCGGCTAAACTCGAACTTAATACTCACCTTTAACCAAAAATACATTGAAACTATTGCTTGCGAGTGGTATACAAATTGTTTGCCAAAAATCTTCTGAATGTGTCGACTGTTGCAAAATGTAAACGAATAGGTTTCCAGATTTATATGTGAAAGATAGTTTTTTTAGTGCTAAAAAGGTGGAGACACTGCTACTCGATGGAAATGTATCCGAATGGAAATTATGGACACTCAGATTTTTATGTGAAAGATAGATTTTCCACAATATGGGCTAGAAAAAAGTGGAGCGACTACTTCTCGAGAGAAATTCTTTTATCTGTATAACAAAAACAATTACTACGTGTTTATAGTAAATTCAAGTTTGTCTTTATTTAATTTTAGTAAGGTTTAGTTTTGTACACAAATTCTATCGTTTATATACTATAAAACAGATATATCACATTGAACGTATTATAGTAAATACTACTTTTTTGGCACATATATTAATATAAAATTAAAAATATATTTTGTACGGAAATATATCATATATGACATAAATCTATATTTGTGAAACGATTGCCTATTTAGGCTAATAAACGAAATGTACATATATGTATACATATATTATTGCGGTATCAATGGATTAAACGTATATGTTAATGTATAAATCGTAGATACATAGTTAATATTAGTTCGCTTATTTTGGATTAATTAATAAAGAACATAAAGGTGTGTACTATGTTCGGTTTTCGAGTTGAAAATCACTTTATTTTCGTGATTACTTTTCCTGAAATAATCAAAATTATAAATGAAAACAGACATATTCCTGTAAAGTCTTGCCGAAATCTAGAGGAACAAGAAATTACACATCAATTGAGTAAATTTATCTGCTTTATATTGAACTGTTTTAATAAAGTAACCGCGAAAATTTCAACGCGAAAAGCGAACATAGTACTTACCTTAAAATAAAAATAAACAATGGTACTAGCATGTCTTTATTAACACTATGACGCAAAATTCCAAATAAAAAATCACTTATCCCAGCCGAAAGCAATCGATGAGAGAAGAAAAGTTGTATTTGGATTTTGTTAGATTGGTTGTTGTTCGTTTTTAATGAGCCTCTGTGTATTTTTGTCGTCAAATTTGATTTTGTGCACTTTTTTGCAATATTCGCATGGCCATAGCGTGAAAAGTGCTGATTTTTTTTTTTTGCAGTCTTCATCAAAATTGTTGCTCTTAGTGCCTTAATTGTTTGATAATATTTTCATTAGTTCAAGACCTGCAGTCGAAAAACGGAAAAAATCTTTGTTTTCGTTACATTTTTGGGGTTTTAAACATGTAGATGAAATTATTCGACTTACTATATTCAACATTTTATTGGGCGAGTCAAGAGTTGTAGCTTTTCTGAAGACTGCAAAAAAATTCACAGCAATTATCGAGCTACGGCCATGCGAAAATTGGAAAAAAGTGAACAAAATCGAATTTGGCCACAAAACGAACAGCAACCAATTTTGCAAAATCCAGATACTACTTTTCTTCTCTCATCGAGTACTTTCGGCTGGTGTGATTTTTTGTTTGGAGTTTTTGTGTTGCCCTGTGTAAAAAAGTATACAAAATAAATATAAAAGTATAAAAAATGTTTTTTAGTGCGAAAAGTGCATTCCCTCACTGGTAACTTCATACTTATAACCTGCGCTTCTTTCTCCCGTCCATCCCTCTTCAGAGCTATCGCTATCGCTTTCGCTTTCCACATTTATACTTATTCGCTCACTCGAAGAAGCAATGGGTATGTTGGTTTTTGATTTGTGTTTCCTTGATGTTGAGGGGTTGAAGTCCATTGAAGACCCGCTTAAATATTCCTCTTCGAATTCGATGTCTGTTAAAGTTTTTATATTGTCCCATCTAGGGCGTTTATGTGATGTAGAGGCGTTTTGCGTCAGAGCAATTTCTACAGAGCGGTATGAGTTTTCGTTTAAGTGTGACAGTTGTCCTAAATAGAGGGTTTCGCTAATAATCCTACTTGCATACATTCTTTGTTTGGGAGAAAGAGCTCTGAACTCTTCCTCCCAAGTGCTGGCTAATTTGCTAGCATAATCTTCTTTGGTGTTCTCCATTATATTTATGGCTTTCTCCAAAAGAGTTTTTCTTTCTTTCCAGAAGGACTGTTTTTTTTTCGGCTCAACTTTCTGAAAATAATAATGAAATTATATTTTATATAAAATATATTTTTGTATTGACTGTTAAATAGGATGTACAATAAAACCATAGCAATTAATACTCTATTAAAATTTTTATTTGCAGTTGCCAAGATGTGAATATGATTGGAAAGAAGTCGCAGTTGATTTTGAAAATTTATGGAACTTTCCACATTGCATAGGAGCAATGGATGGAAAACATATTAAAATAAGAAAACCGAACAACGCAGGATCGTACTATTTCAATTACAAAAAAACTTCAGTATTGTGCTTTTGGCTTTGGTTAATGCTAATTGTGAATTTTTGATGGTTGAGGTTGGAGCCAATGGACGTGTTTCAGACGGAGGTGTCTATGCCAACAGCAAAATCCGTAGTATGTACGAATCTGGCCAGTTGAACCTACCTAATTCAGAACGAATTAATAATTTTAATATTGAATTGCCTTATGTTTTTGTAACCGACAATGCTTTTCCATTAGGAAAACATTTTATGAAGCCTTATTGTACGCCCTCATTATCAATAGAGCAAATTTATTTCAATTACCGATTGTCACGCGCACGTAGGATTGTAGAAAATGCATTCGGCATTATAGCATCAAGATTCAGAATACTCTTAGGTACTATTAACCTTAGCCCCGCAAAAACTAGAATTGTTGTGCTTGCAATATGCTATCTCCACAACTTTTTAAAATCTAAAACTCCGAATGCATATTTACAAAACATAAAAATGGCAGAGATACCACAACAAAATTGTAACAATGATAATAATATAGATGATAATCTTTCATCTTTGGGAAAACTTGTTAGAAACGATTTCTGTACTTACTTCAACAATAATAAAATATAATCATGCTGTTAACAAATTAATGTATATTTGTGCTATCTTTTCATTTTTGAACTTCTGGTAAATAGGTAGTGGATATAAATACATCATAAGAGCTGTTTTCTTTTTGCACTGATAACCAGGGCTGTGGAGCCGGAGTCGGAGTCTTGGAGTCGGAGTCTGAAGATTTTGCTGGAGTCGGAGTCGTAAAAATTTTGCTCGACTCCGACTCCGGCTAAACCAAATTTTTTAAAACACTTCACATTTTTGTAACTAAGCAAGTTTTTACTCAAATTAATTTCCATTGCGTTATTCATTCGATCAATGTACAGCATGATAGTAAATGAAAATCAACTTCCAATTACTATCTTTTTATGTTTTCTAGAATGTTAGACTAGCAGATGGGCTGAATCGATCCATTTTAATGCCCATATCAATTTATTTGAAATATTTCGAAGAATCGAAATTATTTTTTTAAATTTTATTTTAAGGCCATATACAAACATGTGGAATATTGACAGAAAAAATTTTTCAAAGTTGTTTTTTATAGAAAATTTTGTCAAAATGTTATTTCTATAAAAAGTTGTGTCAAAATTTTGTTTCTATAGCAAATTTTGTCAAAATTTTATTTCTATAAAAAATTTATTCAACATTTTATTACATTAGAAATATTTTTTTCTTTAAAAAATTTAGTCAAAATTTTATTTCTATAGAAAATTGAGTCAAAATTTTATTTCTATAGAAAATTGAGTCAAAATTTTGTTTCTATAGAATATGTTGCAAAATTTTATTTCTATTGATAATTTTATTTCTATAAAAATTTAAGTCAAAATTTTATTTCTATATAAAATTTTGTCAAAATTTTATATAGAAATAAAATTTTTTTGTCAAATGAGAAACGAGCTTTGTTTGTCTAAAATTTCGTTTGGGAGGCAAGAATTATTTTTTTGCGTGTAGAAAATTTTATTTCTATAGAAAATTTAGTCAAAATTTTGTTTCTGTAGAATATTTTGCAGAATTTTATTTACTACACAAAAATTTTTCTAAAATTGTATTTTTATTGATAATTTTTTCAAAATTTTATTTCTATAAGAAAAAATTATCAAATTTTATAGCAAATTCTATAGCAAATTTTCTCAATTTTTTTTTCTTACTGATGCTCACTGATACTCACTGTTATAAAAAATGTATTCAAAATTTTATTACTATAGAAATATTTTTTTCTATTTAAAATTTAGTCAAAATTTTATTTCTATAGAAAATTTAGTCAAAATTTTGTTTCTATAGAATATTTTGCAAAATTTTATTTCTATAGAAAATTTTGCAAAATTTCGTTTGTTACACAATTTTTTTAATTGTATTTCTATTGATAATTCTTTCAAACTTTTATTTCTATAAAAATTTTTCCAAATTTTATGTCTATAAAAATTTTATTCAAAATTTTATTTCTATAGAAAATTTAGTCAAAATTTTGTTTCTGTAGAACATTTTGCAAAATTTTATTTCTATTTTATATAGATATATATTTTATTTACTAGACAAAAATTTTTCCAAAATTGTATGCTCACTGATACTCACTGCTAAGTCGAAAACTTGTAGAAATGACTCAAATTTTCAAATTTTTCAATGAATGAATCATAAATGCATTTTTGCGAAATTGTCTAAACAATTATAAATATTTCCCAAATATTGCCCGAGATTTTGTAAAAGTCTGATTTGAGATTTTATCAAAATTTAGATCTAAATACAAAGTTGTGCAGAGTATATTATAACCGGCCCGCCCGACTTTAGATTTAGATTTAAATTTTAAGTACATAGATTTTGTAGAAGTATATACAATTTTGTCTAAATCAATTCAGATTCAAATTGATGCATATGGGAATATAAACCTTTATATAGCTCGCAACAAATTTAAAGGATTTGAGATAGTATCAATAACTTTGGTCCCCAAATACATATACTGTTGGTATCTTCTCATATAATGATGGGAATTTATATCATTATTTTATTTATTAAACATTGCCCTAAATTTGAAATAAGAGTTCAATTGGCATCTAATGTGAAATTAAGAACTTTTTTGCACACATAAATAAATACGATACTTTATATCGATCCACCTACGGTACCCCCACAATAGAACTACAAAGTAGTGGTATTAAAATGAGATTTAGTTATATTACCCGGAGTCGACTCCGGAGTCGGAGTCGAGCTGATGAAAAATGCTGGAGTCGGAGTCGAGCAAAATTGGCTCGACTCCACAGCCCTGCTGATAACCAGTGCTAAAATAAAACGCAAAAACTTTACCAGGAAAATTACCAAAAAACCTATTGTTCAATTTTCGTAAATGTTATTCCATTCCATTAATAAATATCAGATTTTTAATATTTATAGTATTTTTATGTTAAAACAAGTATATACAGCCGTAAGTTCGGCCAGGCCGAATCTTATGTACCCTCCACCATGGATTGCGTAGAAACTTCTACTAAAGACTGTCATCTACAATGCAACTACTTGGGTTGCGATAACACTTCAAATTCCTTAACACCGTCTTCTAAATTGTAAGTTAGTCCATACGGGGTATATTTTAAACAAAGAAGGCCGATTAAATACGTTTATAATTCAGTTTGACAAAATTTTCTATAGAAATAATATTTTGATAAAATTTTCTATAGAAATAAAATTTAGACAAAATTTTCTAAAGAAATAAAATATTTGCAAAATTTTCTATAGAAATAAAATATTTGCAAAATTTTCTATAGAAGTAAAATTTTGACAAAATTTTCTATATAAATAAAATGTTGACAAAATTTTCTATAGAAATAAAATATTGACAACATTTTCTATAGAAATAGAATTTTGACAAAATTTTCTACAGAAATAAAGTTTTGGTTGATTATTATAACCCCCATATAAATCTGAGGATCCTTTTATAGGGGGGAATTGGACCAATTTGTGCATGGCTGTTTGGGACCATATACATATACCAAATTTCAACCGGATCGGAAGAAATTTGCTCCTCTTAGAGGCTCCACAAGCCAAATCTTAGGGTCCCTTTATATGGGGGCTATACGTAAAAGTGGACCGATATGGCCCATTTTCAATACCATCCGACCTACATCGATAACAACTACTTGTGCCAAGTTTCAAGTCGATAGCTTCTTTCGTTCGGAAGTTAGCGTGATTTCAACAGACGGACGGACATGCTCAGATAGACCCAGAATTTCACCACGACCCAGAATATAATTTATGGGGTCTTACAGCAATATTTCGATGTGTTACAAACGGAATGACAAAGTTAATATACCCCCATCCTATGGTGGAGGGTATAATAAAATGAATTCTATTGTTTTGTTTTCAAAAATGTATGCTACTTCAATTTTATTCAATCTACTCCACTTTTCTCCAAAATCTACTTCACTCAATTTTTCACTAGCGGCAGCACTGATTCACATCTACTATTTTAACTTAGTAATATCAACTTGAGATAATATCGAGACGTTCACAATTGCGGCTACGAATTTTTAATATTTTTGGGAAACTACAATGGCAACCCTTCTCAATCATAATAAATATTTATTTAAATAGCCTGTGTTTGTTAATTAGTGTGTAAATATAACCATCGTGTCCAATTTAATCCTTAACAGCAAATGATGAGTCAAATGCAAATGCAGTATCTAGTAAGTTTGCCACATTAGAATGTATCGAAAATTTATAAATAAAATTTCCAATTTATTTCACAGCAGTCGCCACAAGGTATCGAGACCAGGAATGCTGTCACAATCGCCTTCGCACACCATGCAAGCTTACAAAAGTATTTTCATCTATTGCGTTCAATTATTTGTGATTGAATTCCAACGTGGTAGTGTGATTTCGTTATAATTGGCTGGAAAACTACAAGTGACTATCGTTACACGTAGATGAGGAATATGATCACCTCCAAGAGCAAATGTTATTTTTGGCTGCGGGCCACGGAAATTGAAAGAGGATTAAACACTCAGTATGCTTCATCCAAGAGTGGCTTAAAAAGGAGGTTTCTTGCTTAATTTATATCGCTAAATGACCACCAAATGATCTCAATCCGTTGGACTTTTTGCCTGGAGCATTTTTAAGAGTAAGGTTGCCGCTAAAAAAAACTGTAAACAACGGTACTATTGATTCCAAAAATTCCAACCACAAACGTCCAACAATATGCTTTCGACTATATAACAGCAGCCATATAAAGAAATCAATATTGTCCAATAAAGAACATTTTCCAACTATGTTTAAGCGTATGAATCAATATCTATGATCGTTGCAGTGATAGATATTCGAAAGTAAGACCGAAACTAGTCACGTATACCATTTTGTTTAGCGTAGGCCAGTTTATTCTCTGTCCATAGGAAAACAGCCTAAACTCTGACCAAAGGCTGTTCATTAATATGTTTTTGAACTCATGTGAACATACTTTCTTTTTGCCTTGGTGCAGCGTATAGTGGCACCCAGGGTTGGCCTGTCACAAACTGTGACATTTGCGACACACATTTGCGTCAGTATAAAAGTATGTCGCAAAACCCATAAACCTATTGCAGAAAACCTTATTTGGAATAGAAGTTGTGAACATTTATTAATTAATTTTGCCAGTTTCTGCAGACATTTATGAAAGTTTTCCCGCGGTCAAGCCCATTTTCTTAGGTGGTATCGAAATTCCCGTTGGTGAGTGCTCAAAATACCTTGAGGAGGCTGAACTTTAAGCTAAGGAAGGACGAGAAAAGCCCCCTACTTGTGCAAAAGGCAATATTGTGAACATTCCGAAGAATTGAAACTTCACATTCCAACGTCTTGGATATAATCGAATTCGTTGCCTAGCTAACTAGACTACAGTTTTTTGAGTTTTCGACTTTTGTGACTTTTTCTACATTTACTACGCGTATGTGACGTTAACAACTTTGCGACAGTCGCAAACCTAAAAATTTTTGATACAGACCATCTCTGGTGGCACCATAATTGAGTACAAAATAGACTTGAATACAAGTATTATTAACTTTATTTTATTGTATTAATGAATATACGTAGAATTATTATAACTGGCGCGACAGCATCGATTTTTTTGCTCATATTTAGAAGCTAACCAAACTAATTTACTAAAATTTGTGAGAATGGTTATTGGGGACGTAAAAATTTTGTTTGTTTTTTATATCTTATAAACGTTATTACGTATTTCTTACATATGGCTGAGATATACCAAATTTTTATTGACCGTTTTGAGGGGGCATTACAGTACTACATATATATTCAGCTTTTTGGGTAAATACTATAGATATTCATACATATTGTTTTAATTGTACTACAATAGCCAAGTTCATATTTTGTTTTTGTCAAACTAAAACATGTTTATGTATTCGAGCTTATAAATAGCAGACAATTTTTATTTAGGAGGTTTTTCTAAATGTGATTCTATTTTCAGTGCACAAGTTTAAGTAATTCAGAGTGAAATTTTGCCCTACCGTTGTCGTATGAGTGTAAATCGAGAGCTATATTTAAATATGAACATATTTTTTCAAAATCAATAGCGATTGTCTCCGAGTCAAAGTAAAACTCGGTATCAAATTTGAGAACGATTGCACATAAACTGAGTGCTGTACATTGCACACAAAATTACATGTACAGACAGACGATTACCATCGGTACACTAAACTATGGAGACGAGATAGACATATGGTGTCTTTGGCAAAAATGCTTAGGATGGGCTCCTGAGTCGATATAGCCATGTCCGTCTGTCCGTGAACACGTTTTTGTGATCAAAGTTTAGGTCGCAGTTTTAGTCCAATCGACTTCAAATTTGGCACAGGTATTCAACAAATTTGAAGGAATTCAGATGGTATTGAAAATGTGGATCACAAAGTGGTGCAGGGCATAATATAGTCGGCGCCGCCCGACTTTAGACTTTCCTTACTTGTTTTATTGTAGAAAATGTGAACATATAAAAAAATGAAACTGGAACTGGGAATTGTTAAAACATTACGAATAAAATTTAGATAATATAATTACTTACTTCAACATCTAAAAACTCCTCCAAAAGCTCCTCCGAACAGGTTCCTTCTTCTTGACTTTCTTGGTCCGAAAGGAAGGATAGGTGCTTGTAGTACCACAAAGTGGGCTTATATACACTGGCCGTTCCAGCGCCAGATCTTTCGCTCTGTCGAATTTTTTTTAGTTCGCGTCTATATGCGCTTCTAATATTATTAATTTTTTTTAACGTCCTCTACCGTTGCCGTATTATTATGGGCTCTGCATTTTTGCAGTAGAACGTCATAGCCCATTTGACGTAAGTTTTTGTTCCGATACTCATCTGATTTTATTTTCCATAGTTGTGGGCACTTCTTGTATAATTCAATAAATTCGATGGTAAATACGTGGTCCATTTTGTTTGAAGATAGATTTTCAAAAAAATTAGTATTTTTCTTTGTTACGTAAAGTGTTTGAGGATTATTTGGCCAAAACTTTGCGTTGCTCTCCTTGCATTAAATTATTTGGAATATGGCGCTTTTTACCGTTTTCCATTTTCTTCTTCTTGATTATTTTTCAGCAAATTTCGATAATTCAAAACTAAACGATAATCGATAGCTTTCGATAATAAATTTATCGTATACAAATCTGACCGAATTGACACACTGTACGATTTCTTTCCAACACCGACATTCCGTCCGGAATAACTGATAGTCTGTAAAGCGCATAAGTCTACAACAAAAAAACAGGGCTGTGTACACAAATTTTAAACCAGCTAATCGCTTTTAAAAATTGTTAATATATGTTCCAAATATTCCTCAAAAAAATTGTTTATTATTTACAGACATTTTAAAACTTTTACGCACACAATGATTGTAATAAATGATTGTAATAATTAAATGTTTGCTGCCAAAATATGCTTTTGACAACCCTGTTATTTTCATTAGAGGTGCGTACCAGCTTACGAAATTGAACGCTACCGAAAATTTCGTTAGCATAAATAGCAATGCATTTCTTATGGGAATGACATTTTTCGCTAGAGGTGCATACCGGCCTTAAGAGTATGGTAGCGATGTAGGTAAAAAAGGTTTGCACAGAACCAATCGAACCAAACCAAAGTAAGCACAACAAATATCAAATCCATGCGGCAAAGAACTTGTTGGTACTAGAACTGTTTTGAAATCCCGAGATTTCAAAATATAGAATCCCGGGGTATTCCGAGATTTTTTCGGGATCCCGACATTTTCGAGATTCTTTAAATGCATCGCCAAAAAATTGTTGTACGTACATTAAACCAATTTAATTTAATTCACTTTTTAACAAAAAACAAAAAAAAAAGAACATAAGAATAAATTAAAAAGGAATTTTAAATTGGTATCATATTTAACAAAACAAGTCCAACTAAACAATATGAATAAAAGAATAACAAAATTTATATAAAAAAATAATTAAAAACAACTTCATATCGCTATCTTACTCAACAAAACATTTTAAGGATTTTGATTATATTTGGTATATTTTCGTACACTTGTGTTAATCATTTTGTACTTCAGGCATCCAAATTTTTATCAGATAAACGCGATCTTGGCATATCGTCGTTTTACTTTCTTTGCCTTTTATTTTATGTTGCACGAATTCCATTTCACATGAACTCATTGTTCTATGAAATCTAAGGGCCATTTGTACTGAATGAAGACTCCAATTTATTAATGAATAATACTAAAAAGCCACAAATTTAACACATTGGAATTATTTTTTCGGGATCCTGAAAAATCCCGGGATTCGGGCTTAATCCCGTCCCGATATTTATCCCGGGTGACAGCCCTAGTTGGTACTTTGGTTATAAATGTTTTGCGTGCGTTATTAATGTTCTACTAAACTTGAAGCTGCTCAGCTGTGTGGTCTAATTGTGTGAAAAAATAAATATTTTTTGTAATATTATTTATTGTCCTTGAAGCCTTTTTATTACAATCAATAAAAATAAATAAAGAAAGAAATATAAACGAATTTCACAAATTTATTTATTTTATTTATTTTTTTTGCATGTCAAATTCTTGGCATGAATGCTAAACCAAACGTCTTGCTAAAAGCATACTACAGCGTGTCGAATTTAAACATTTTTCCAATATTTAATGGCGTTTTCTTGTAAAATAGCTTTACTTTTTCACATTTTGCCCGGAATATGATATTTTTAGGTTGTGTTGAGAAAAGATGACAGCAGTTAGAAAATGTTTCGAATTCTTAAAATGTTTCGATTTCTTAAACCGCGCTTAGAAGCGAATTGAGGCATTTTCAGAATTGCCGATAAACACAGTGCTTCTATTCCCAAAAAGCAGAGTTGCATTCAACTGTTAATGGTGATTTGAATAAGTTAATGATGACCATAGATAACCTAACTAATAGATGGCCCATCGGTGTCAAACGCAGTCTGACAGTTCCCAAAATGAGGAATAAACGAAGAAAATAGGGGGAATTACAAGTTCTCTTTTACCCTGCCAGCATTTCAAAGTTCCATTTCATCCTTATCGCTACCACAGACTCGTAAATGTCACTACAACAATCGCCAACTGTGATGGGGGAAGCATATCAAAAAGTACAAAATGTACATGAAAGTATTTTGCCATCACTATTGTTAGAAGAGCCATTTTATGAAACGCCAAGCGCAACTAGCTTATTATAATTTATTTAAATAAAAACGAAAATAAAGTGCTGAAAAAAATAGTTACTACGCTTAAAATTGTGAAAGGTATATGGTGAACAATATTCGATCATGATTCTTTTACAACAACCTTAAAATTCACTTTTTCTGATAGTTTGAAGGGGCTCTTATTGGTGTCGTTCTAAATTGATCTAAATATGCACCTAATAATTGCACTGATG
The DNA here is from genome assembly GCF_050003625.1 of Haematobia irritans. Taxonomy (NCBI): domain Eukaryota; kingdom Metazoa; phylum Arthropoda; class Insecta; order Diptera; family Muscidae; genus Haematobia; species Haematobia irritans. The sequence goes on along the minus strand of NC_134399.1, from coordinate 195,551,142 downwards.
AGAAACTTTTTCGTAGTAACTTGGCGTGGTACAACTTCTCAATAGTGACGGCGCTTTTCCGACGAGTTTTTGATGACGTATATGATTGTTTTCGACGTAGTGGGGATTCTCAGAAGCGCCCCCAAATTCAAAAAATGTTGGCAGGAATATCGTCGTTTTATCATTACTTTTTATTTTATGTTGCACGAATTCCATTTCACATGAACTCATTGTTCTATGAAATCTAAGGGCCATTTGTACTGAATGAAGACTCCAATTTATTAATGAATAATACTAAAAAGCCACAAATTTAACACATTGGATTTATTTTTCGGGAACCCGAAAAATACCGGTATTCAAAATAAAAAATCGCGGGTGACAGCCCTAGTTGGTACTTTGGTTATAAATGTTTTGCGTGCGTTATTAATGTTCTACTAAACTTGACGCTGCTCAGCTGTGTGATCTAATTGTGTGAAAAAAGAATCCATAGGCTGCCGTTTGTCAAAATATTTTTTGTAATATTATTTATTGTCCTTGAAGGCTTTATATTACAATCAATAAAAATAAATAAAGAAATATAAACGAATTTAGCAAATTTATTTATTTTATTTATTTTTTTGCATGTAAAATTCTTGGCATGAATGCTAAACCAAACGTCTTGCTAAAAGCATGCTACAGCGTGTCGAATTTAAACATTTCCCAATACTTAATGGCGTTTTCTTGTAAAATATCTTTACTTTTTCCACATTTTGCCCGGAATATGATATTTTAGGTTATATTGTGAAAAGATGGCAGCAGTTAGAAAATGTTTCGAATTCTTAAAATGAAGCCGCGCATAGAAACAAATTAGGGACATTTACCGAACTGCCGATAAACGAGAGCGCTTCTATTCCCAAAACGCAGAGTTGCATTTATCTGTTGATGGTGAGTTGAATAAATCAATGACGACTAACTGCAACGTTTTCATACGTGTTTTATACCAAAGACATATAGCGCAAGCCAGAAATGATGCTCTTATATTTCATTTATTGATTTTGTGCTTATTTGTGTGTAAAAATATTTATTCTTTAAGGTGAGTATTAAGTTCGAGTTTAGCCGCTAAAATCGTTAAAGTGAAAACTAAATCAGTAAGAAAAATGCATGAAATTATACGTATTTGTTGCAAATTTTATTATAACTTGATGGGGAAAAGCCCAAAGCAAATTTTCACAAAGTTTGTATTCCTTAAAATGGATTATTAAAGAAAAGTAATCGTGAAAAAAATGACGTTTTTAGCGGCTAAACTCGAACTTAATACCCACCTTTACATACAAAATAAATGCAAAGCAATTTTTCAGAAAAGCAATAATCGTAATAAGTATATCAGAAGCTGAGCTTCTTATATCGCGATATTCAAAGCACCCTGTGAATAGTAATTTATTATCGATTTTGTTTAAAAAAATAGTTTGCACCCTGTTCTCAGTAAAGCAACGCTGTCAATATCAACGCAACAATACAGCTATTTGTTGTCAGTGTCATCTTGGCTGCTCAGCTGTTTCTTTGTTTAGTTAATTTTTATTCTTCAACAATTCAACATTTACAAGTGCAACAATTACGGGATCGGGGCCAAGCTCTGTAATTTAGAACAATGCGTGGCTAATCATACGTAATATTTCAAATATATTTAAATTTGTTTTATTTCTTGTTTCGTTTTTTTGTGCTGATGCGTTCGAAAAAGTGACGTGAATATAGTGATAAATAATATTGCATACATTGTTAATAAGTAAATAGTCAATAAATTTAAGTGAGGGATTCAAAAAGATAAAAGCGTATAGCCCATACACACCTAAAAGACTGAAATGAAAAAAGTGAAACAATAACTATGAATATATTGTTAGCGAATTAACCAAGATATCATTGCAAAGAAAGAAAATTGGAAAAAGGGAATAAGGCAGACGAACACTCGAATCACAAATGTAAGTTTGTAAATTTAGAGAATAGGTCTAAGCTAAAACTATTTTGATTCGGGGAAAAAGGCTGGAAGCTACCACTATATAGCATTTTAAGAACACAAAAAGATATTCAGTGATAATTCACTAGATAATTTAAAAATTAATATTTTGTATAAGATGCTAAAGCCCCTAGGCATACTCATGGGAACGATGTGTTCCTATGGAACATTTTACCACTCAGTTTGTACTCGGGACCAAAATCGTTTTTAAAGATGTTGGGGCATATCGAGATGGTGTCTTTTTTAAAATAAATTCCAAAACAAATTTCAAACGGGGTAAGACTCGAGCTTTTTGCTGGACATTGTATGGTGTAAAAAATTTTTTTTGATAACCATTTCTTGACTATCTTTGCTGCATGCTTAGTATACCAGTCCGCTCGAAAATCCACTTCCGTGGTCCACAAAATCGGGTAAATAGTTCTATAGATTATGGAGACCTCTATTTTGTAAAGTTTCGAAATGGTGGCACTATTACTCCATTTCGGTATTTTTGTAATTGTAATGCACCAGATTATTATCTTCTAGGCGACTAGTACAATTACTCATTATTTGTGTTTCTCCGGGGACGCCGGTGGTTGTTGTTAATAATTTTTTGGTTTTCTAGGGATGGGCAATTTTCCTTTTCATATTCCACCCGCTCCTTAAGGCATTGCGGATTTCTCTTCGCTTCGACGTACATCATCATCCTTTTCGGCAAGAATGACCATACCAATAGCTATGCTACGTCCGGCATCACTATTGGGATCTTCATGCCAACTGAACTTCTCCATCGCGTTGAGATGACAACCCTTCGAGGTAGCAAAACAAATCCGCTTAAATTAGAAAATACACATCAATTTAATTTGCAACTTTGGAGACACATTTTTATTGAGAGAAACACATCATCGGTCTACGTTCAGACGTAGTTTTCTTGAGAGCACTATTTACATAAGAATCTATATTCAGGGATATTTTATACCAAAAATACTATTCAATTTCTTTTTTCGGTTCTGATATTAGTGGTCAAATTTTTAAATTTCTTCGCTTGAATCAACACTCAAAACTGCTTGGATAAATAGGCTAGAGAAATTAAAAATTAAGTTGGAAGATATGCAGAGTGACCTGGTAGTGGGTTTCGTCGGTTTAGCAGGACTAGCGAATAGATGACGACGACATTTGGCCCTTGGTTACAGTTTGGACATACGACCGCTACTCTGCTGCTATCATACGTAGGAGTTGGGGAGGCTGGTCTTAGGTTAGGTGGCAGCCCGATGTATGCGGCTCACTTAGACTATTCATCCCATCGTGATACCACATTGGTGAACTTCTCTCTTATCACTGAGTGCTGCCCTATTCCATGTTAAGCCCAATGACAAGGGACCTCCTTTTTATAGCAGAGTCCGAACGGCGTTCCACATTCCAGTGAAACCACTTAGAGAAGCTTTGAAACCCTCAGAAATGTCGCCAGCATTACTGAGGTGGGATAATCCACCGCTGAAAAACTTTTTGGTGTTCGGTCGAAGCAGGAATAGAACCCACGACCTTGTGTATGCAAGGTGGGCATGCAAACCATTGCATCACGGTGGCTCCTTTGCTGATCATATTTGCGAAGACTACCCTTGGAACATGCCTACTAGGCTGTTTCAGCGGCTTTTTATGTTAATTGTTGAAATACTACTCTTGTATGTTATATCAGGTCTATTTCCTCCGGTGCCATAGGCTGTGGTTGGACTCCGAGAAAGCAGGGTTAAAATTGTACATTCGGCTAAAGTAAGAATAAATCGGGTCTGTCTGTTATGCTGTCAGAAATAGAGTCTCACGTTTTAAAGTAAGAATAAATCGGGTCTGTCTGTTATGCTGTCAGAAATAGAGTCTCACGTTTTATCAAATGAAGATCCATCCTAATATTTCTGGAAGGTGATTTCGAACCAGGGCTGCCAATTTTGCCGATTTATGGGCATTTTGACGATTTTTTACTCAAAACATAGCAAATACCGATTTTCCGATTTTTGCCCCAAAAATGACGATGATTGTAATTTATCTTGCATCGGCCTTACGGCTTTAAATTACAAAATTGAGCAAATAAATGAAAAAATGAAGATATTAGCTCGGTTCAAAAATGTGGACTATGTTAGAAGCAGTTCGTTTACACTTTTAGAGCCAGCAAAAGAGAGAATACATTCGACAATAGTCAGATAGAGAAATTGTAAGTTTTTGCTAGAGATTTCATACATGTAGGAGCTATACCTCATTTTACATCTACAGTATTAGTATCACTCGTGCCAAAAATAATCCACCAAAATTTGAAGAAAATTTTATCAAAAATCTACCAAATTACAAAGATATCTTGTAGTTGTTGATCAAATTTTTGTGGTTGGTATATACAAAAATTTTGTTTTATTCGAAAGAATAAATTTATAGAACATTTTGTTAAAATTTTATTTCTACAGAAAAAGTTGTGAAAATTTTATTTCTATAGAAAATTCGGGCAACACATATGTAAATATTAAAGATCTTTATTTTAATTTTTAAATAAAAAACTTACTGAAGTAGAACTATATATTTAAAAAAAATATATATTTTTTATATTATTTTTTGAATTGCATAGCATAGCATTGCATAAAAATGTTTTTTTTTTATTATATTTTTATACATATTTTTATTTATATTTTATATCGTTGTTAAATTTTTTGGTACGACCTTCTTATTCTTTATTTTTGGTTATTTTTAGATCTGTTCTAAAATGTTCATTATCATTTTGTAGTTGAAATGCATAGTTGTGTTAATTTTCTGTTCTTGATATGAAATAAATATTTTTGTTTTTAACGAAAAACTAGTTTGGTTTTAATATTATTAACATTGCAGATTTTTTGACGATTTTTAAAATGGAAGTGACGATTATGACGATTTTTTCGGAAAAAAATGACGATTATTAATTTTATTGGCAGCCCGGTTTCGAACGTTACAGCTTCAAAAAGCTATGAGAAACCGCTTTGAAAATGAAGTCTGCCCAGGGGCGAATCTTGATCTCAACATAAAGATGAGTACTGTTACAGTTGTGGGGGCATAATAAATGTGTGCTATGGAAGTTCACATTTTTTCTACAAGCAGTGGCCTATTTATATAAATTGTAATGGGCTACTATAATTACATGTTTAGGAAATTATAGCATGTAGATGATTTAAAAATATTATCTAAGTTAGCTCCGGAATTCTAGGGTTGTTTGTGTTGTAACACCATCGATATGAATTAACTGAAAAGATCAGCCAAATAGATATTTTGCAGACATCAACAAGAGGTTCGGATGTCAATGCCTCCAGAAAGAGCTGAAATAGAAGATATGTAGAGGTGTAACAGTACGGGAGATATCACCCCATTTTGGGGAACTCCCTGTTTCACATTACATATCTTGGGTTGTTACCCTTTTGGTTGACCAAAAATTTGGTTAGCGCTACAATTTTGGGTTAGGAGGGCACATTGTAAGTCTAGAGAAATTGACGAGGGAAAGTCCCTCAATATCTATACAGTAGATCCACCCTAAGGTTTTTATACCCTGCGCCACACTGTGGAACAGGGTATTATAAGTTAGTGCATATGTTTGCAACACCCAGAAGGAGGCGAGATAGACACATGGTGTCTTTGGCAAAAATGCTCAGGGTGGGCTCCTGAGTCGATATAACCATGTCGGTATGTCCGTCTGTCCGTGAACACATTTTTGTAATCAAAGTCTAGGTCGCATTTTTAGTCCAATCGACTTAAAATTTGGCACAAGTATGTCTTTTAGCTCATAATAGAACCCTATTGATTTTAGAAGAAATCGTTTCAGATTTAGATATAGCTCCCATATATATATTTCGCCCGATATGGACTTATATGACCCCAGAAGCCAGAGTTTTACCCTAATTTGCTTAAAATTTTGCACAAGAAGAACAATTAGTACTATAGTCAAGTGTGCCAAATTTCATTGAAATCGGTTCAGATTTAGATATAGCTCCCATATATATCTTTCGCCCGATATGGACTAATACGGTGCCAGAAGCCGGAGTTTTACCCCAATTTGATTGAAATTTTGCACAGGGAGTAGATTTAGCATTGCAGCTATGCGTGCCAAATTTGGTTGAAATCGATTCAGATTTAGATATAGCTCCCATATATAGCTTTCGCCCGATTTACATTCATATGACCACAGAGGCCAATTTTTTGCTCCGATTTAGTTGAAATTTTGCACAGGAAGTAGAATTAGCATTGTAGCTAAGCGTGCCAAATTTGGTTGAAATCGGTTCAGATTTCGATATATCTCCCACATATAGCTTTCGCCCGATTTACACTCATATGACCATAGAGGCCAATTTTTAACTCCGATTTAGTTGAAATTTTGCACATGGAGTAGAATTAGCATTGTAGCTATGCGTGCCAAATTTGGTCGGTTCAGATTTAGATATAGCTCCCATATATATGTTTTTCTGATTTCCACAAAAATGGTCAAAATACCAACATTTTCCTTGTAAAATCGCCACTGCTTAATCGAAAAGTTGTAAAAATGGCTCTAATTTTCCTTAACTTCTAATAAATATATATCGAGTGATAAATTATAAATAAGCTTTTGCGAAGTTTCCTTTAAATTGCTTCAGGTTTAAACGTTTCCCATATTTTGTACTAACATTGTGTTCCACCCTAGTGCATTAGCCGACTTAAATTTTGAGTCTATAGATTTTGTAGAAGTCTATGAAATTCTGTCCAGATCGAGTGATATTTAAATGTATGTATTTGGGACAAACCTTTATATAGTCCCCAACACATTTGACGGATGTGATATGGTATCGAAAATTTAGATCTACAAAGTGGTGCAGGGTATTAAATAGTCGGCCCGCCCGACTTTAGACTTTCCTTACTTGTTTTAAATATTTTTAATTATCAAAACAGGGTTTGAAACGTTAGACCAGAAGCTTTTATATATAATATTATTATTGTAAAATGTTTTTTTATTTCTTCTTCACCTGAATAGAAAGCCAAAATAAAAGAAGCTATTGTTTAGATAAACAATCAGTATATCTATAAATTCCATAGACACACGTTTTTATATTGCCATGTGCCAATGGGCTTTCTGTATGACCAGTACTTCACTAGTTCAAGTTCATGTTTATTGAGTCGTTTATTGTGAAAAGTTGTACTGATGCATCCCAAGCGGTGTCATTGGTCTTGTGATTTTCATTAAAATTATTACTGGGACAATTTTCAAGTGTAATTTGTTTTTGTTAATGTCTGTATGAATGGCATTTTTGAATCATTCATAGTTTACTTTTCCGTGTTCAAGATAGCCAACCGGTCTCTTAATTTTATCAAAAGTGCACGCTCATGCTATGTTGCGAGACAACGGCCATCATCTCTTTCTACGATCAGACAATGATTTGTTGAACAGTGGCTCAAAGGAATTGCAATTGTCGTAAGTTTGTCACTTCTTTGGTGCAAAATAGTCAGAGACCACATTTTAAGAAAACATCTCAGCAATATATGTGTAGCCAAAAAAGCAACGAAATGGTTTTGTTTAGATCTGAAAGTGGTGCAAAATTGGATCGGAAGCAATGAATTTTACATGCGCTTAGCATAGGGCGGAAGTCATATTTTTAAGTGTAGCCTGTATTAATTTCGCATTAATTCTAAATTTGAATATTTCGGATTCTGAAAAAAATAAAACTTTATTTTTCGGTTTCTTCCACTATGTAAAGATATTTTCAACAACAAACTAGCATTTATTTCATTGAAGGTTAGGTTATGTCCATTAGGTGCATAGCGATACTATAATAACTGAAAATACCTATTACACATAGACACTTCTAGTTTTTTTCCGCCGAATTCACGCGTTTATTTTCTTCTGTAGAACCAACCTGATTGTTTCAAAAACATTAGCAGACTGTTTAAGTTAACATTTTCCAGGTCAGCCAGTAATCTAAAGCTATATGCCCTCAAAATTAGCTTATGCCTCACACAAGATTCCTTTTCCTCCCCATCATGACAGCCATTATACTTCACGCCGATAGTTTAGGCAAAATCGCCTATCAGGCAGATATCAGGAGTGATATCTGACGTCTTGAAAACTCCAGCAGTGTACGGTTTAAGTTTAGATGGGGCCACATTTGCTGTCGTTGCAAACCTTGTAATTCTCCCATTGTCCCATTCGCCATCATAACTGCCTCCTCACGCAGTATGTAGTGGCCAATACTATTCCATATTCCATCGAATATGTAAGGTAGTTCCTAGCTGTGCTAACTCATTCGATTTGCAGTTCACTGGTGTGTTCCTGTGGCCAGACAGGCACCCATATAACATGAATATTTTACTGCTCAGCCATCTCGTCGAAAAGAGATTTTATGAAAATTTCAACATCAGTTTTCCGAATATTGAAAAGTTTGTTACTGATTACAATCACGATGCCAATCGAGCCAAAAATAATCTTCCAAAATTTGTAGAAAATTTTACCAAAAAAATATCAAACAAAAAAATTTATTTTAATAGAAAATGTTGTCAAAATGTTATTTCTATAGAAAGTGTTATTAAAATTTCATTTCTATAAAAATGTTAACAATATTTTATTTTTATTTAATATTTTATATAATATTTAGTTCTATAGAAAATTTTCTGAAAATTTTATTTCTATAGCAAATTTTTTCAAAAATTGTCCGTCTATAGAAAAAATTGTATTTCTATAGAAAATGTTTGTCAAAATTTCATTTATATTGAAAATTTTGCCAAAATTTCATTTCTATAGAAATTTTTGTCAAAATTTTATTTCTATAGAAATTTTTGTCAAAATTTTATTTCTATAGAATTTTTTGTCAACATTTTATTTCTATAGAAAATTTTCTCACAATTTTATTTCTATAGAAAATTATCTCAACATTTTATTTCTATAGAAATTTTTTTCAAAATGTTATTTCTATAGAAAATCTTCTCGAAATTTTTCTCAAAAATTTATTTCTATAGAAAATTTTCCCAACATTTTATTTCTATAGAAATTTTTCTCAAAATTTTATTTCTATAGACATTTTTTTCAAATTTTTTTTTCTATAGAAAAAATCTAATTTTTATTTCTAAAAAAAATTTTCTCACAATTGTATTTCTATAGAAAATGGTTTTTTGAATATAAATTTTTCTCAAAATTTTATTTCTATAGATAATTTTCTCAAAATTGTATTTCTATAGAAAGTGTTTGTCAAAATTTTATTTCTATAGAAAATTTTTGTGAAAATTTTATTTATATTGAAAATGTTGCCAAAATTACACTTCTATAGAAAATTTTTTAAAAATGTTATTTTTATAGAAAATTTTCTCAAAATGTTATTTTTATAGAAAATTTTTTCAAAATGTTATTTTTATAGAAAATTTTCTCAAAATTTTATTTCCATAGAAAATTTTTTCAAAATGTTATTTTTATAGAAAATTTTCTCAAAATTTTATTTTTATAGAAAATTTTCTCAAAATTTTATTTATAAGATTTTTTTTTCAAAATTTTTTTCTATAGAAAATTTTTGTCAAAATTTTATTTATATAGAACATTTTCTCACAATTTTATTTCTATAGAAAATTTTTTCAAAATTTTATTTCTATGGGAAATTTTTTCAAAATGTTATTTCTATAGAAAATTTTTTCAAAATTTTATTTCTATAGAAAATTTTTTCAAAATGTGTTTTTTATAGACAATTTTCTCAAAATTTTATTTTTATAGAAAAATTTCTCAAAATTTATATATAAGAAATTTTTTTCAATTGTTTTTTCTATAGAAAATTTTCTCAAAATTTTATTTCTATAGAAAAAATCTCTAAATTTGATTTCTAAAGAAAATTTTCTCACAATTGTATTTCTATAGAAAAATTTTTCAAAATGTTTTTTGAATGGAAATTTTTCTCAAAATTTTATTTCTATAGATAATTTTCTCAAAATTGCATTTCTATGGAAAATGTTTGTCAAAATTTTATTTCTATAGACAATTTTTGTCAAAATTTTATTTATATTGAAAATTTTGCCAAAATTTCATTTCTATAGAAATTTTTGTCAAAATTTTATTTCGATAGAAAGTTTTGTAAACATTTTATTTCTATAGAATATTTTGTCAAAATTTATTTCTATTGAAAATTTTGTCAAAATTTTATTTATATTGAATTTTTACCAAAATTTCATTTCTATAGAAATTTGTGTCAAAATTTTATTTCTATAGAAATTTTTTGTCAAAATTTTATTTCTATAGAATTTTTTTTGTCAAAATTTTATTTCTATAGAAAATTTTTTCAAAATGTTATTTCTATAGAAAATTTTCTCAAAATTTTATTTCTATAGAAAAATTTCCCAAAATTTTATTTCTATGGAAAATTTTCACAAAATTTTATTTCTATAGAAAATTTTCACACAATTTTATCTCTATAGAAAATTTTTTCAAAATGTTATTTCTATACTGGTAGAAAAATTTTCGTTATATTAATGAAATGTGTCATTAAAATTGAGCCAATGAAACAAATTCATTGATATAACGAAATTTTTCGTTATTATAACGAATTTTCTGTTAGTGTATGAAACGTTTCGTACTATTAACGAACATTTTCATGGTCGTAATGGAAATGTTTCGTTGTATCAACGAAAAATTTTCATTGGCTCAATTTCAATGAAATTTTCTTTGTGTGTATAGTAAATTTTCTCAAAATGTTATTTCTATAGAAATTTTTTTCAAAATGTTATTTCTATAGAAAATTTTCTCAAAATTTAATTTTTATAGAAAATTTTCTCAAAAGTTTATTTCTACAGATAATTTTCTTAAAATTGCATTTCTATGGAAAATGTTTGTCAAAATTTTATTTCTATAGACAATTTTTGTCAAAATTTTATTTATATTGAAAATTTTGCCAAAATTTAATTTCTATAGAAATTTTTGTCAAAATTTTATTTCTATAGAAAGTTTTGTAAACATTTTATTTCTATAGAATATTTTGTCAAAATTTATTTCTATAGAAAATTTTGTCAAAATTTTATTTATATTGAATTTTTACCAAAATTTCTATAGAAATTAGTGTCAAAATTTTATTTTTATAGAAATTTTTTGTCAAAATTTTATTTCTATAGATTTTTTTTGTCAAAATTTTATTTCTATAGAAAATTTTTTCAAAATGTTATTTCTATAGAAAATTTTCTCAAAATTTTATTTCTATAGAAAAATTTCCCAAAATTTTATTTCTATGGAAAATTTTCACAAAATTTTATTTCTATAGAAAATTTTCACACAATTTTATTTCTATAGAAAATTTTTTCAAAATGTTATTTCTATACTGGTAGAAAAATTTTCGTTATATTAATGAAATGTGTCATTAAAATTGAGCCAATGAAACAAATTCATTGATATAACGAAATTTTTCGTTATTATAACGAATTTTCTGTTAGTGTATGAAACGTTTCGTACTATTAACGAACATTTTCATGGTCGTAATGGAAATGTTTCGTTGTATCAACGAAAAATTTTCATTGGCTCAATTTCAATGAAATTTTCTTTGTGTGTATAGTAAATTTTCTCAAAATGTTATTTCTATAGAAATTTTTTTCAAAATGTTATTTCTATAGAAAATTTTCTCAAAATTTAATTTTTATAGAAAATTTTCTCAATATTTTATTTATATAGAAATTTTTTTCAAAAATTTTTTCTATAGAAAATTTTCTCAAAATTTTATTTCTACAGAACATTTTCTCAAAATTTTATTTTATAAAAAATTTTCTCACATTTTTATTTCTATAGATTCTTTTTTTCAAAATGTTATTTCAATTGAAAATTTTCTCACAAATTAAATTTTTGTAGAAGATTATCTCAAAATTTTATTTCTATAGAAAAAATATCAACATTTTATTTCTATAGAAAATTTTCTCAAAAGTTTAATTCTTTGGAAAATTTTCACAAAATTTTATTTCTCTCAAAAATTTTCTCACAATTTTATTTCTAAAAAAAAATATTTAAAATGTTATTTCTATAGAAATTTTCTCAAAATTTTATTTCTAGAGAATTTTTTCTCAAAATTTTAATTCTATAGAAAATTTTCTCAATTTTTTTTTTCTATAGAAAAGTTTCTCAAAATTTTATTTTTTTATAGAAAATTTGTGGAGCACCTTTTAGGTGGAGAGGAATATTTTGTAGAATCTACAAAAATATCAAGAATTCTACCTATCTACCAACCAATAACAAATCTACCACTTTTGGTAGAATTCTACCACGGTGCAAAAACCCCATCCATCCTTAATATGGATGGGGTTTTTGCACCGTGAGACACTGTTAAACATATCAATGTAGACATTTTCATTGATAGCAATCTTTTTATTTTTTTCTCTCGATGTTTTCTTCATCGACGGCCTTTGTGGGGTGCGTGGATCAGTGCTTCACATATAGAGGCTACAACATTGTATATATCTATATGTACAGATGTTGTTTTTTCTTTTTTTAATTGAAGTGCATTCAATAGTGTTGATTGATCTGTTATCGTTGCTTGCCTCTTATTTCTATAGCTATGCATATTTCTAGTTGACATCATTTTCGCTGCCTGCGAATAAGTATGGTGATTTGTTTTCTTCTTGCTTGAGATTTATCGCGGCCAATTACAAGTCTATTATTGTTCAAATATAACTATAAAAGGCCAATTAAGATTTATCGGATATCTAAGCAAAACATACAAATGTGGTTAAGTACTTGATCTCTTTCTGTATTTATATAAGGGCCACTGAAGAAAATGAAGAGGAATGCATCAATCGTCTAAACCGCCTTTTATACATATATGTAGAGAACCATACAAAACTAAGTTGTGAAGAGAAATTCGCGAGTTAAATTCGTGGTTTGTGCCGTGGCTAAGCAAAATTAAAATTACAAAACTTTTTACAAGTTTTAAAAAAAATTAAAAAAAAAGTATTCTGTTTTTACAGATTATATTTATTTAATATCCTCCTCTAATGTTGAACATTTTTAATCGTCTACTCGACTTGAATTGAAATGGAAATCTGATATAGAGCTTTTATTGTATTTTTCTGGCTCTTGTCCCCAAACTATGATGCTTTCGTCCCCAAAAATCCTTAATTTAAAATAAAATTCCTCATTAAAATCCCCAATAAAGTTTTGACAAGATTGTATGAAAAAAATAAAGAAATAGGGTCTGTTGTAAAAAATCAGTAATATATAATTTAAAAATTGGAAATTTTGGTCATATCAGCTTGAGAGCTGCAATAATATCAAGGTTTTAAAACACAAGTTTTCTTTTCTAAATTGTAACGATTCGCTGTGCTTCGTTTTTAATCATGAACAGTCAAAAAAGATTACTTGGATCCAAATATTTTGACCCTTAAGGATTTTGGTATTGATTCATTTTCCTTTTGGGATATATAAATAAATTCATACACAAATAAATTCATACACAAATAAATTCATACACAAATAAAATCTTCAATCTTCTTAGCCTATATTTTAAGTATTTTAACATTAATCCAAAGATTCAATATCTCAGTTAATTTAAATATTATTTCCTAAAAAAACAACTTTTTTTACTTTAAAGTGTGTTCGACTTTAGCCGCTAACATCAAAAATAAATCACCAAAAAAAGTATAAAACTATACCACTTTAATGCAAATTGTATTGTATCTTTATAGGGAATATCCTAAACTGATCGATCTTAATACCGCTAAAATCACCAATTGTTTCACGTTTACTTTTCTCTAATAATACATTTTAAATAATATAATCTTTGTGAAAAGTTGCTTTGGGGTATTATCCCCCCCCCCCCCCTCTTCAAGTTATAATACAATTTGCATCATTGAGGTATAATTTTATATTGTTTTTACTGATTTGTTTTCGATTTTAAAGGAAAATTTGGCTTTCTTAAAGGAAATGCGTCTTCAAAGATTCGTGTACTACATTTAAAAAAGGAAATTTTTAAAGCAACTTTCTTTTAATTAAAGTTCTTTATTTTAAGGAAATTTGTCCTTAATATTATCTAAATTGCGTGACCAAAAGTTTAGGTTGCATAATCTCTCATATTAGTTCAATATTTTTTTCAGTGTAGAAATAACAAGTATATACGGCCGTAAGTTCAGCCAGGCCGAATCTTATGTACCCTCCACCATGGATTGCATAGAAACTTCTACGAAAGACTGTCATCCACAATCGAAATACTTGGGTTGTAGTATCTTAAAACTTCTTAACATCGTTTTCTAAATTGTGAGTTAGTCCATATGTGGTATATATTAGACAAAAAAGTTATGTATAGGTAAGTCTACAAATAATTACGAATCGCTATGGACTTTTTGCACGGTACGTACACTGAAAAAAATATTGTCGTGAGGTTAAAGATTTCATGTCTTTAAAATACGAATGCAAATTTTGCTTAGCATAGAAGACGCATTTCTCTAGTATAAAGTTCTTTTCCTTGTCCAAAAGTCGATAAACTTTTCAATGAAGTCGTATTGTCCTTATAATTAAGTGATTTCACTTAAAAATGGGTATCATAACATGAAAGAAAAAATGTTTGGGCTAAGGTCAACTTGACATCAATAATTCGGAAAAATTCTTTAAATTTAATGAAATTGTCTTTAAATTTGTTGCCTTTTTGCATCTTGACTACACAGGAAAAATCGTTCAAATATAGGACATGTTTTTCAACACTTTATTTTAAAGACGTTTTCTACGTGAAACATAACATAATTTTTACTGGAAGTCGAGTCTTAATTTGGAAAATAAAGTTGTTGTCAACTCGTTTTTAAAAGACTTTGATAGCATATGAAGAAACAAAGCTGAAAAAGCGAAAAATTAAAATTTACTTCCTAGAAGCAAGTAAACAAAACCCAAATTTAAAAGGGATTTGTGTCTTAAAAGTATCCTTACTTGCATACTCCGCGTCTTTGGCTCGGAATCAATACCAACATTTTTAAAGTAAAGACCAAATCTTTGGAAACGGGCATGCTTTTTTTCAGTGTAGATAGCATGAATTGAAATATGGGGGTCACTTATATGGGGGCTATATACAATTATGAACTTGATATGAACCAATTTTTGTGTGATTGGAAATCGATTTCTCTGAGTGATATATATAACAATAGACCGATATGGACCTAGTTAGGCATGGTTGTTACTAGCACAATGTACCAAATTTCAACTGACTCGGATGAAATTTGCTCCTCCAAGAGGCTCCAAAACCAAATCTCGGGATCGGTTTATATGGGGGCTATATATGATTATGGACTGATATGGACCACTTTTGGCATGATTGTTAAATATCATATACTACCACCACGTACCAAATTTGAACCAGATCGGATGAATATTGCTTCTCCAAAAGGCACCGGAGGTCTAATCTGGGGATCGGTTTATATGGGAGCTATATATAATTATGGACTGATAGGAACCAATTCCTGCATATACTAACATCACCATATACTAACATCACGTACCAAATTTCAACCGAATGGGAAGAATTTTGGTCTTCCAAGGGGCTCCGGAGGTCAAATCTGGGGATCGGTTTATATGGGGCCTATATATAGTTATGGACCGATATCGACCAATTTTTGCATGGGTGTTTGAGGCCATATATTAACACCACGTATCAAATTTAAACTGAATCAAATTAATTTTGGTCTTCCAAGAGGCGGCGGAGGCCAAGTGTGGTGATCGGTTTATATGGGGGCTATATATAATTATGGACCGATGTCGATGTTTTGCATGGTCATTAGAGACCATATACTAACACCATGTACCAAATTTCAGCCGGATCGGATGAAATTTGCTTCTCTTAGAGGCTCCGCAAGCCAAATCGGGGGATCGGTTTATATGGGGGCTACATATAATTATGGACCGATGTGGACCAATTTTTGCATGGTTGTTAGAGACCATATACTAACACCATGTATCAAATTTCAGCCGGATCGGATGAAATTTGCTTCTCTTAGAGGCTCCGTAAGCCAAATTGGGGGAACGGTTTATATGGGGGCTATATATAATTATGGACAGATGTGAACCAATTTTTGTACGGTTTTTAGAGACCATATACTAACACTATGTACCAAATTTCAGCCGGATCGGATGAAATTTGCTTCTCTTAGAGGCCTCGCAAGCCAAATCGGGGGATCGGTTTATATGGGGGCTATATATAATTATGGACCGATGTGGACCAATTTGTGCATGGTTATTATAGACCATATACTAACACCATGGACCAAATTTCAGCCGGATCGGATGAAATTTGCTTCTCTTAAAGGCCTCGCAAGCCAAATTTGGGGGATCGTTTATATGGGGGCTATACGTAAAAGTGGACCGATATGGCCCATTTGCAATACCATCCGACCTTCATCAATGACAACTACTTGTGCCAAGTTTCAAGTCGATAGCTTGTTTCGTTCGGAAGTTAGCGTGATTTCAACAGACGGACATGCTCAGATCGACTCAGAATTTCACCACGACCCAGAATATATATACTTTATGGGGTCTTAGAGCAATATTTCGATGTGTTACAAACGGAATGACAAAGTTAATATACCCCCCATCCTATGGTGGAGGGTATAAAAGGACAAGATAATGTAAACAATTAAACTTGATTTTTTTACTGAACAGTTTTCGAAAAATCCCTACAAACATCCCCACATTTATGAAAATTCTCCACTAAATCACCAAGTCCCCATCCACGAAAACACATCCCCATTTTTAGGGGAAATCCCCAATACTGGCAACGCTTTTTTCGAAAAATCCCCAAATTTATGAAAATTTCCCACCAAATCACCAAATCGAAAATGTTGTCCCCATCCAAGAAAACACATCCCCATTTTTAGATGAAATCCTCAATACTGGCAACACTACTGACAACTCATCAAAAAGTCGATGAATCATTACATCAAATGTTGAGTTTTTAATAACAGCAGAAGTCGAATTTTCTTAAATTTTGTTGACTTTTCCCCAATTTACAGGACATTTAAAAATATTGAATGACAAAAAGGTTCTCAATTTAGACCTTTTTTTGTTTCGAGGAAAACTGGGTATCCAGTTAAGTAACCTTAAGAAGTCGCCCAATTGGTATCATGTTTAGGTCCAGAGTTTGTATGTATATTCAATGGAATTACAGTGAAAAAAAGATTGCCCGGTTCCAAAGATTTTATCTTTACGAGGGCGGTTCGGAAACTTCTAAGCCTATCAAAAATATTTTTATTTTTCAATATAATCGCCTGAAACTTCAATACACTTAGTCCAACGCTTTTCTAGCAATTCTATCCCTTGATTAAAATAGTTTTCCTCAATATCTTCAAAATAGTGGGTTACAACTATAATTGCATCTTCATTTGAGGTAAAACGATTGCCAGCTAGGAATTTTTTTTTTCAGATTTGAGAACAAGTAATAGTCACTGGGATCTAAATCAGTAGAATAAGGTGGGTGGTTAAGCAACTCGTACTTTAATTCGTTGATTTTAGCCATTCTTAAAACACTCTTGTGCGCTGGTGCGTTGTCTTGATGAAAAATTATTTTTTTGTGTTGTAAGTCAGGACGTTTTTTTCTCAAATTTGTACATTTAATTGATCCAAAAGTTTGCAATAGTACTCTGAATTTATTGTTTTACCCTTTTGCATATAGTAAATC
Source organism: Haematobia irritans (assembly GCF_050003625.1). NCBI lineage: Eukaryota > Metazoa > Arthropoda > Insecta > Diptera > Muscidae > Haematobia > Haematobia irritans. Next base: position 195,533,568 of record NC_134399.1, on the reverse strand, counting down.
AATAAAATACCTTTGAAGTCCCAAAAAACCGTTGCCATAACCTTACCAGCCGATTGAATTGTTTTTGCTTTCTTTGGGGCACTTTTTCCAGCTTCAGTCCATTGTTTGGATTGTTCTTTTGTCTCTGGAGTACAGTGGTGGATCCATGTCTCATCAACAGTTATGAAATGACCCTTAAAATCCATTTTATTTCGCTTAAAACGATCCAAACAGGCTTGAGAAATGTTCACTCTTATGCGTTTTTGATCGACTGTTAACAAATGCGGCACCTATCTTGCAGAAAGCTTTTTCATCTGTAGTTCTTCATGCAAAATTAAATGGACTCGATCATTTGAGATGTCCATGATATTAGCAATTTCACGCACTTTTATTCGTCGATCATTTAATATCATGCACTTTGGTTACAATTTCTGTTGTTGTTGCTGTTTTGGACGTCCACTACGTGGTTCATCTTCAATGCTTGTACGTCCACGTTTAAATTCAGCAACCCAATTTTTTACTTTCACCTGACACATTCACCATATCATTATGAATTTCTTGTCCCGATAAACCTTTTTTATGTAAATATTTAATTACAGCACGCATTTCTAATTTTTCTATTGTAACAAAATTGCGGATGCGTCTTTTTTGAACACCTGTTTCTATATGAAGGAGTTGCCAGATCGAAACAAAATTTAACATGTGTTCATAACAGAGATGGAAGTTTCCAAAACACTTAACTTTTTTCTGTTTATATCGCGCTTTTTGTGCTGGGCTAAGAAGTTTCCGAACTGCCCTCGTACACTAATGATTTTTCTATTGATTCCGAGCCAAAGAAGCAGAGATTTGAAGAAAAGATAAATTTAAGACATGATGATGGAAGTGACAGTTAAAATCTAGTTAAAGTGGAATTGGAAGTGTAATGTGAATGAGGTAATAAATTTGAGTTTTGGGTCCTTGGTACTAGGAAACATATTTGATTTCATTCGTTTTTACTGCTATTTTTATCATGTTGTATAAAAGCGTGTTAAAGACAAGTAAAATTTCCAAATTCAGGCTCGACTTGAAGTAAAACAAGTAAAAGCGTCATTCAAATAAAGACGTCTTTCAAATAAAAAATCTTCTATTTTTGAACGCTTGTGTGCTTTGTAGTCAAGATGCAAAAAAACAACAAATATACACAAAAACAAGTATATACAGCACTAAGTTCGGCCGGACCGAATCTTAAATACCCACCACCATGAACCAAATATTAGGGTTTCCTTTGAAATTTCAGGAGGGCTTGAGGACTTGAGGATATTCCCGAAGATAAATTTAAAGATTTCACCTATGAGGACTATATCAGATTCTGGATTTATAAGAACCATTTTTGTTTGAGTTTTAAAGGAATCATCTCTTGTAAGTGTGCAAGAAAATTATAAAATAAAGTCTTGATTTGAAATCTTAAATCTGTAGAAGTAAAATCTGGAAATTTTACATTGAGTTTCAAGCAATTTTCATGATCAGTGCGCCTTCTACACCCTCAAGAAGTGAAGTCGGTCTATATGGTGGCATTACCAAATGGATCGATAAAAACTTAATCCGATACACGTTTTTGTGAGCCTAAAATACCAGAATATTTACAATTTCAGGCAAATCAGATAAAAACTACGGTTTCTAGAAACCCAAGGAGTTAAATCGGGAGATCGTTCTTATGGGTGCTATACTAAAATATGAACCGATACTCACCGTTTTCGGCACACCTCTTTATGACCCGAAAATATCTCTAGATTTCCAATTTCAGGCAAATAGGATAAAAACTTCGGATTCTAGAAGCCCAAGAAGTAAAATTTTGAAATCGGTCTATATGGGGGCTATACCAAAATATGGACCGATACTCACCATTTTCGGCACACCTCTTTATGGTCCTAAAATACCTCTAGATTTCCAATTTCAGACAAATTGGATAAAAACTACGGTTTCTATAAGCCCAAGACCCCAAATCGGGAGGTTGTTTTATATGGGGACCATACCAAAACATGGACCGATACTCACAGTTTTTGGCACACGTATTTGTGGTCCTACAATACCTCTAGATTTCCAATTTCAGGTAAATTGAATAAAAACTGCGGTTTCTATAATCCCAAGAAGTAAAATCGGGAGATCGGTCTATATGGGGGCTATACCAAAACATGGACCGATAATCACCATTTTTGGCACACCTCTTTATGGTCATAAAATACCTCTAGGTTTCAAATTTCAGGCAAATTGGATAAAAACTACGATTTCTATAAGCCCAAGACCCCAAATCGGGAGGTCGGTTTATATGGGGACTATATCAAAACCTGGACCGATATAGCGCATCTTCGAACTTGACCTGCCTGCAGACAAAAGACGAGTTTGTGCAAAATTTCAGTACGATTGCTTCATTATTGAAGACTGTAGCGTGATTACAACAGACAGACAGACAGACAGACGGACAGACGGACATCGTTATATCGTCTTAGAATTTCTCCCTGATCAAGAATATATATACATTATATAGTCGGAAATCGATATTTCGATGTTTTACAAACGGAATGACAAACTTATTATACCCCCGTCACCATTCTATGGTGGTGGGTATAAAAAGTGAACTCTCTATTTCATGGAATTATTATGTTTAGAGAAAGTTTCCTTTACTCTAATAACATTTCGCGTACGTTAGTTAAATAAACTAAAAAACGGTAAAAAATTATACACAAATTAAGCAAAAAGATTTACTAAATTCGTACTTTTCACAAAATAGTTCATTATTTCTTTAAATTTGTAAATTTTACCAAAAATGCATCCATCATGAACTTGGTATGTCACTAAAAACATTCTTGCATTTTTGAACTCCAATTTTTTCTTCAAACTACAAAACTTTATTTAGCAAGTGAAAAAATTAATTATGTCTAATAAATTTTCTTGAATTTGTCGAAAAATATTTATTTATTTTTGTGATATCGGCGTGATGCTACCGATCGTAATACTGTTTAGTTAAAATTTTCTAAAAATATTCAACATTTTCTTCTTGGTGGGTTCACTGGTGTGTTTTCAGTGTAAAGACAATTTCATAAATTTTGAAGAATTTGTCAGAATTATTAAAGCCAAGTTGTACTTAGTCAAACAAAAATTTCTTTCCCATTTGTATGTCAAATTAATTAATTATAAGGACGAAATGACTTCATTGAAAAGTTCATCGACTTTTGGACAAGGAAAAACACTTTATATCAGAGAAATGCATCTTCTATGCAAAGAAAAACGCATTTGTAAATTAAAAAGAAGAAGTCTATGGCCTCAGGACAATATTTTTTTCAGTGTATAGAAGTTTAATCTTTCAAGTTTACTTTAAAACAATGTGGCAAGGAGAAAATTCCCTCAGTTGCAATTTGCACCAATTTCCCATAGTATGTCGACTTAAAAAAAAAATCATTTATTTTCCAAAACGGACTTTTTGATTATGATTAGAAAAGTACCTACCATCGCATGCAAATTGTTAATATTTGCTTTGATAAGAATTCATTTGTTTGTGGAAATTGCTTGCTATTGATTCACATTCACGTGTACACACAAACACTTCTACTACCCAATGTAAGGAAAATATACTCACATCTAGCTACTTTGTCCTATAGGAAATAAATTGAAAAGATTTTTTGCTTTCCAATTATAAGATAACTAAGTAAAGTAAATATTTGCAAACATTCCGCAACTTTTAAAAATAGAGAAAATCTCTAGCCTCCTACGTTCCTGACATCTATTTTATAAATAAAATGATAAATAGATTTAGGTTTCTATGATAATATGTGAACGCGCCAAACTGTTCGTTTACCCTCTCATGATGGCATAGTTAAATGCATTTAATTTTTATTGAATGAAACACTTTTTTATGATTTTGATTAAAAACTGTTATTTTAATTACGGAGAGGACTTGATATGTCAATATTGACATTGATAAAGTTAGCACGATATTTTATGTTTGTACAGCACAAATATTTGTGCAGAACATAATTCATTATAATTCATATATTTAAATATTTATTTTAGATATGAACGCCAATATTTGCATTCGTTTATAATAAAGAAGTAGGTTGCAAGAGATTTTACAATTAAACAGGAAATTTCATGCTAGTCATTCAAATTTCTTTACAGATGAAAATTGTATGAAAAAATTTCCTAAATTATTTTTCATCGCTGAATTTACGATCGATATTAGTTAGGTCTAAATGAGACTATTTTGAGTTTATTAGTTTATTAAGTTATTATTAACCCCTTGGTTGCAATTTTAATGCTTAATGGTAAATTACAACAAAATTACAAAGACTCAAATTATTGTCTTCTACACAGAAACAAATATCACCAAAATTTTGTCCTATTACTATTTTAATTGAATTTTAAAAGAAAAAACAAAAATCAATCACAAAAATTACTTGCTAATTATTTTTATACCCTTCACCACTACTATGGTACAGGGTATAATAAGTTTGTGCATTTGTATGTAACGGCAAGAAGGAAAAGTCTAAGACCCAATCGTCTTAGAATTAAATTCTGAGTCGATTTAGCGATGTCTGTCTGTCCGTCTGTTCATGTATTTTAGTGCGCAAAGTACAGGTCGCAGTTTAAGTCCGAACGTCCTCAAATTTGGCATAGGGTCGTTTTTGGGACAAAGACGATTGCTATTGATTTTGGAAAAAATCGGTTTAGATTTAGATATATGCCATATATATGCATCCCTCATCTAGTCATAATTGGCGTGTTTATCAACCGATGGTCTTTAAATTCAGTACATCCGATATATATCTTTCGTCCGATTTATACTCATATGACCACAGAGGCCAAAGTTTACTACCGATTTTCGTGAAATTTTGCATAGAGAGTAGAATTGACATTCTATCAATGCTTAGTAAATTTGATTGGAATCGGTTCAGAATTAGATATAGCTCCAATATATATGTTTCGTCCGATTTGCACTTATATGGCCCCAAAAGCCAGAGTTTTGCCGTGATTTGCTTCAAATTTTGCACAAGGAGTACGTTTACTAGTATCGGTATGAGTACCAAATTTGGTTGAAATCGGTTCAGAGTTAGATATAGCTCCCATATATATCTTTCGTCCGATTTGAACTTATATGGCCTTAAAAGCCGGAGTTTTGCCGTGATTTGTTTAAAATTTTGCACGAGAGGTACGTTTAATGGTATAGTTATGTGTGCCAAATTAAAGTCGGTTCAGATCTAGATATAGCTCCCATATACATCTTTCGTCCGATTTGGGCTCATATGTATATTCGTCCGATTTGGACTTATATATATCTTTTGCACGATTTACACTCAAATCCGTGGTCATTTGAGTTATACTCCCATTTACGTGAAATTTTGCAGAGATAGCAGAATTATTATTCTAACTATGCATGTCAAATTTAGTCAAAATCGGTTCAGATTATATATAGCTCCCATATATATGTATACCAGAGTTGGGAAAATATGGTAGACTATTTCATATTGTAGACCCACTTTCAATGGGATTTTCCTCCAATTGACTGGATAGTTTCCACAGAGAATATATTTAATAAAGGGTGATACGGTCAAAATTTGGTCAAGGGAAAACGCGTGTAAATCGGTGAAATCGTTTATTTAAAAAATCAAATTAAATTTCTTTTTCAAGTTCAATTAGTATAAAATTCAGGGAAAATATTCAGTTAGGTTTTCGCTTTTTCAAATCCGAATTGCCGGGCCTCACGCTTGATACCTGCCATCAGATTTTGTACAGCCACCTTGTCCACCTTCTTCGCCGCAGAAAGCCAGTTTGCCTTGAACTGCTGCTCGTCCTTAGCAGTTTTTTGGTCTTCTTTAGGTTCCGCTTGACAATAGTCCAGTATTTCTCAATTGGGCGGAGCTCTGGCGTGTTGGGAGGGTTCTTGTCCTTGGGAACCACCTGCACGTTGTTGGCGGCGTACCACTCCATGGCCTTTTTACCGTAATGGCAAGATGCCAAATCCGGCCAAAACAGTAAGGAACAACCGTGTTTCTTCAGGAAAGGCAGCAGACGTTTATTCAAACACTCTTTCACGTAAATTTCTTGGTTGACAGTCCCGGAAGCTATGAAAATGCTGCTTTTCAAGCCACAAGTACAGATGGCTTGCCAAACCAGATATTTCTTTGTGAACTTTGACAGTTTTTTGTGCTTGAAAATATCTGCTACCTTTCCCCTTCCTTTTGCCGTATAAAACTCCTGTCCCGGAAGCTGCTTGTAGTCGGCTTTGACGTAGGTTTCGTCGTCCATTACCACGCAGTCAAACTTCTTCAGCATCGTCGTGTACAGCCTCCGGGATCGCGCTTTGGCCGTCGTATTTTGTTTATCATCGCGATTTGGAGTCACTACCTTCTTGCAAGTCGATAGTCCGGCTCGTGTTTTGGCTCGATGCACGGTTGTAGACGACACACCCAGCTTATTTGCGGCATCTCGGAGAGAGAGGTTAGGGTTTCGCTTGAAACTACCGGCAACTCTCTTTGTCGTCTCAGCGGCTTCCGGTTTTCGATTTCCCCCCGATCCAGACTTCCTGGCTGTCGACAAACGTTCCCCAAACACTTTAATTACATTTGTAACGGTTGATTTGGCAACTTTTAGCGATTTTGCCAGCTTTGCGTTCGAGTAGCTCGGATTTTCGCGATGCGCGAGCAAAATTTTGATACGCTGCTCTTCTTGCTTGGACGGCATTTTGACAACTGAAGAGTGAATTCCAAAATCAAAATAGGAGCAACATTCTACACACACACACCTTCAAAATGAGGGGTGTTCAGGTTTTTTGAATGCAAAATTGAAAGAAATACGTCAAGTTTATATTGACCAAATTTTGACCGTATCACCCCTTATCATATTTAAGTGCATCAAGTTCGATCTAATTTGTTTCACATTTAGATAAAGCCTCCATACACCCAGAAAAAGTGACCCCTTCTTTAAGTTAAAATGAACTCATTGTGAAGAAAGTTGAACTTCGTATAGCGCCAAAGACATTTTTTTTTTGTTTGAACGATGTGATTTTCATAGAAATTAGGTAGAATACATTCCATATATTAGTTAACATTTTCCTATATTTATGTACCACTATACTACAGAATGAAAAAAATTAACTGAATTGAATTCATAAATGGAATGATTTTATTGAACTTTTTTCATTCATTTGGACAAAGCTTACATATTTCTTGTAAACCTTTTACTTCAAAATAAGAACTGCTTACCTTCGTTTTTAAATACAATTTTATTTATTTATATAAGTAATATTTTCTTCAATAAAAGACATGTTTTATTATTATATTGAATATATTTATTAAGAATCAACAGCATCGAAATAGTAGTTTATTATTCCACTATTTCCAATTTCCATGTAATGTTATCAACTGTAAAACGTAATTTTTTCTTCTTCTTGTACCTTTCACTTTTAATATGTTGCTGCATAACGATTTTATATATAAAATATAAAAAATCATAAACCAATTTTTTTTCACAAAAGTTATTGTCCTGAATGTTACCTGATGAATGAAGGGGTTGTTATTCTGTTGGTGTGTTCTTTCTTTGTACACCATCACGAACATTGATAGACTTATTGTCTGTTATTTATGTTTAATAATTTCCAAAAAACGAAAAATTTTCTCACTAATTTAAAATAACAAATGTTTTATATATTTTATTTGTTATTTATTATAATATTTTACTATATTATTTTTGTATTTACTATTTTCGACGACAAAAAGTCAATAGGCACATGTTCAAATGCCCGCGGGAGTGACGTTTTTAATTTTATTTTCATTATTTTTGTTCCTTTTTTGTTGTTTTTCTATTAGTTTTTGCGACATTTAATTGTCCAACATCTAAATTTTCACGTTAAACAGCCAAATATCGTATTGTCGAAAAGAACTTTATTGGAGTGGAAAACAATTAATGGAGGATCCCGGGATGCTTTTAAAAAGAAATGTTTGTGGAAGAACTTCCACCCGCTCTCTGTCGTTCCTTTCCACGTTGTCATGTACGCGCCTCCAAATCCAAGTTTGATGGAACCCTATTCACAATTCCGCATATCGACATTAAGCTATAGTCTACTAGTCGTGGCAATAACGTTTGCATTCTATACCAGAGAATGAAGCCGGCCCATTTTTGTCGGCGGCGGCTGACACTAAATTTTTGCCTATTAATCAATATTTTAGATTAATTGGCGGCTAAATTTGAGTCGACATATTCGGCGGCGGCGTCGACTGCTAAAAACGGGTCGGCGACGGCTAAATCGGAGGTGCGACTCGGCGGCTTCATTTTCTGTTCTATACATGAGAGTTCTTGGAATATATACGTGTTGCAAACCTCTCACTGATTCACGAAGTATTGCGTTCCCATGACCTACATTCGGTGCTGCCCGATTCCACGTTAAGCTCAATGACAAATGACCTCCTTTTTATAGCCGAGTCCGAACGGCGTTCCACATTGCAGTGAAACCACTTAGATAAGCTTTTGAACACTCAGAAATGTCACCAGCGTTGCTGAGGTGGGATAATCCACCGCTGAAAAACTTTTTCGAACCCACGACCTCGTGTGTGCAAGGCGGGCATGCTAACCATTGCACCACAATGGCTCCCAATAAATATAATAGTATCAATTAATATTTTAAACATTTTCAATCATTGGATTAATTTGCTCTATGTTTCTAGTTTGATTAAAAAGTTAATTGTAATTATTACTTTCTTAATTGAATAAGTTTTTAACTTCAGTCAACTTTTTAATAAGAAATATTTAGGTGATATTTGTTTCTGTGTAGGTAAATTGATTAATTTGACTTTAGAACAAGGAATTGTAATGAGAATGAAAAATCGAAACGAAACTTTAGTTGAAAGTCTAGTTTTGCAAACGGCGACATTTGGACTTTCCGACATTTTTTGTTTTAAAAATCGACATTCGACTTTCTTCAAAACTTTGGTCGATATTTACACTTTTCGATTTTTCCCAAATTTGAAAAAGTCGATTTTTCGACTATCGAAAAAATCGACTTTTACGATTATTGATTAGACGACTTTCCAATTTTTGTTGAATTTTCAGCATAAAAAGATCTACATCATATTCCCCTTTCGACTTTTTCGTTAAAGTTCAATTAGTCAATTTCGACAAGCATCAAAAATCGATTAGTCAATAGTTATACCCTATATTTTTATACACTGTGGCGTATACGTCACACTGAGGAACATGGTATTATAAGTTAGTACATAAGTCTGCAAAACCCAGAAGGAGACGAAATAGACACATGGTATCGGTCCCTGAGTATTTTTGCTGCCCAATTATCATAAATTCAGGCTCATTTGCTCTTAAAAAAAAAAAAAACTTTACAACAAAGAAGAATTTCGCTTTTTTCCTTTGAGTGTATCTCTAATTGGAACTAAAATAATTATAATTCTTGGTGAATATTGGTCACTGAGCGCATTAGGCAATAACAGAAATTGAATAATTGCTCTATAATTGTTTATTATTGAATAAAATGTAGCAATAATTTTGTTTATTATTGAATAAAATGTAGCAATTGTCAATTGAATTTTTTCGTCATGTCATTCATTCAATAAGGTGTTTAATAAAAAACTGGCTCGCTTTTTTTTTAACTCATCTTTAAGAAATTGAAAATACCAAGTCTACTAAGGTTAATATCAAATGAGACCTCAATTGCAAATGAATACAATTATTTGTTCCTCTGGTAGATAAGACGCATGTGTAATTAATTATAAAAAAATTTTGGGCGTGCGTCTGTCGTCATACCAACTAACAAGCAAACTACGAGCAAATGCATATATTTGGTCGATAAATAATTGTTATCCGAATTTTCGATTGTGATAAATTAACAAATTTATTATATTGTTAATTGACGACTGCCATAATTTATACCGTCAGACAGATCTAATCGTTCTTTGTGTCGTCTTGGTTTTGACATCCATCATCTTGCTACAGTAGCATTATCTATTCGAAAATGTCATTGAGGTGTTAAAATAATGTCATCCACACTCTTCCTCTATGTCCACTCATTCCATTAAATTGTATTAGATAGTGTCATCAAAGTGTTGATGAATTTTTTCACGAAAGAAAGATTTTATTTATGAGGAGTCCAAAATTTTAGCTAACAGGTAAATATCTTATCAAATTTATTTCGAGATAATTAACCCTTTAGATATTTACTGAAACTGCGTCATTTTTACAAATTAGTTAAAAATTTTAAATAGGCACACAGCCTAATTGAAAGCTAATTCAAAAGCAACAGTCATTCACACATATTGTGAATATGATACTAAATACCAAAGCGAGATAATTATATTAAAAAAATATAAATTACATTCAATTAATATCAAAAAATAATAATAAGATAAATGGAAATATTGCACGATGGCAGACGAAGTGCCATCTGATATTTGTTTTATTGGCAGCTCATTATATTGTTTACAAGCCATCAAAATCGTTTTTTTCTTAGTTCATACACAAAAAAATACATGAATTTAATAAATTAATCAGAAATGATAAATTAACTGATATAAAATTTTCAATTGACTCGGAAAATTTGTTAAAAAATGATTGCTGATTAAAAATTAATTATATAATAAAGTATATATTAACTTTGTTAGTCCGTTTGTAACACATCGAAATATTGCTCTAAGATCCCATAAAGTATATATATTCTGGGTCGTGGTGAAACTCTGAGTCGATCTAAGTATGTCCGACCGTCCATCCGTCTGATGAAATCACGCTAACTTCCGAAGGAAACAAGCTATCGACTTGAAACTTGGCACAAGTCGTGGTTATTGCTGTAGGTCGGGCGGTATTGTAATTGGGTCATATCGGTCCCCTTTTAGGTAGAGATCCCCAGCTTTAACCTCCGTAACTTCTTAGAGGAACAAAATTCATCCGATTCGGTTGAAATTTGGTACATTGCCACTAACAACCATGCAAATCCATATCGGTCTATAGTTATATATAGGCGATCTCAAATCACACAAAAATTGATCAATATCGGTTTATAATCATGTTTGCCACTCGAGCCAAAAATAATCTACCAAAATTTTATTTCTATAGAAAATTTTGTCAAAATGTTATTTCTATAGAAAATTTTGTAAAAAATTTTATTTCTATAGAAAATTTTGTCAAAATTTTATTTCTATAAAAAATTTTGTCAATATTTTTTTATATATAGAAAATTTTGTCAACATTTTATTTCTATAGAAAATTTTGTCAAAATTTTATTTCTATAGAAAATTTTGTCAAAATTTTATATCTATACAAAATTTTGTCAATATTTTATTTCTATAGACAAGTTTGTCAAAAATTTATTTCTATACAACATTTTGTCAATATTTTATTTCTATAGAAAATTTTGTCAAACTTTTATATTTATTTCTATAGAAAATTTTGTCAAACTTTTATTTCAATAGAAAATTTTGTCAAACTTTTGTTTCTATAGAAAATTTATGAAGTACCTCTTTGTTGGAGAGAAATATTTTTCAAAATCTACCAAAACGGCAAGAATTCAAAAGCTTATTTCTATAAAAAATTTTGTCGAAATTTTATTTCTTTTCAAAATTTTATTTGTATAGAAAATTTTGTCAAACTTGTATTTTGTCAAAATTTCATTTCTATAGAAATTTTTGTAAAAAATTTTATTTCTATAGAAAATTTTGTAAAAATTTTATTTCTATAGAAAATTTTGTCAAAATTTTATTTCTATACAAAATTTTGTCAATAAAGGGTGATACGTTCAAAATTTGGTCAAGGGAAAACGCGTGTAAATCGGTGAAATCGTTTATTTAAAAAATCAAATTAAATTTCTTTTTCAAGTTCAATTAGTATAAAATTCAGGAAAAATATTCAGTTAGGCTTTCGCTTTTCCAAATCCGAATTGCCGGGCCTCACGCCTTGAACTGCTGCTCGTCCTTAGCAGTTTTTTTGGTCTTCTTTAGGTTCCGCTTGACAATAGTCCAGTATTTCTCAATTGGGCGGAGCTCTGGCATGTTGGGAGGGTTCTTGTCCTTGGGAACCACCTGCACGTTGTTGGCGGCGTACCACTCCATGGCCTTTTTACCGTAATGGCAGGATGCCAAATCCGGCCAAAACAGTACGGAACAACCGTGTTTCTTCAGGAAAGGCAGCAGACGTTTATTCAAACACTCTTTCACGTAAATTTCTTGGTTGACAGTCCCGGAAGCTATGAAAATGCTGCTTTTCAAGCCACAGGTACAGATGGCTTGCCAAACCAGATATTTCTTTGCGAACTTTGACAGTTTTATGTGCTTGAAAATATCTGCTACCTTTCCCCTTCCTTTTGCCGTATAAAACTCCTGTCCCGGAAGCTGCTTGTAGTCGGCTTTGACGTAGGTTTCGTCGTCCATTACCACGCAGTCAAACTTCGTCAGCATCGTCGTGTACAGCCTCCGGGATCGCGCTTTGGCCGTCGTATTTTGTTTATCATCGCGATTTGGAGTCAATACCTTCTTGTAAGTCGATAGTCCGGCTCGTTTTTTGGCTCGATTCACGGTTGTAGACGATACACCCAGCTTATTTGCGGCATCTCGGAGAGAGAGGTTAGGGTTTCCCTTGAAACTACCGGCAACTCTCTTTGTCGTCTCAACGTCTTCCGATTTTCGATTTCCCCCCGATCCAGACTTCCTTGCTGTCGACAAACGTTCCCCAAACACTTTAATTACATTTGTAACGGTTGATTTGGCAACTTTTAGCGATTTTGCCAGCTTTGCGTTCGAGTAGCTCGGATTTTCGCGATGCGCGAGCAAAATTTTGATACGCTGCTCTTCTTGCTTGGACGGCATTTTGACAACTGAAGAGTGAATTCCAAAATCAAAATAGGAGCAACATTCTACACACACACCTTCAAAATGAGGGGTGTTAAGGTTTTTTAAATGCAAAATTTAAAGAAATACGTCAAGTTTATATTGACCACATTTTGACCGTATAACCCTTTATTTTATTTCTATACAAAATTTTGTCAAAATTTTATTTCTATACAAAATTTTGTCAATGTTTTATTACCCTTTCTATAAGGGTGTGAAGATAAATTCGCGAGTTAAATTCGTGGTTTGTGTCATGGCTAAGCAAAATTCAAATTTGTGGAACGAATTTAACTTTGTGGGACGAATTTAACTTGTGGAACGCATTCCAAAACACATTTTTTTCTTAAAAAGAGGAAATTTAGTGGTGGAAAAACTGGCAAACACTGTCAATTATTTAATATGTAAGAATACCAAACATTCGTAGTTTTATATCGTAGAAAAATTGAGCTATAAGAGATAACTCTACAGTCGCATAAAACAGTCAGTATATCCTTATGTAATGGTGGTCAATTGACCAGACAAAATGCCAGTGGAACATACCGACGAGGACAAAAAACCAAAATTAAAAAATCAAAAGTCTCATGTACAGTATTTGAGATATAGCGTCACCAGATATCGGCTATATATAGCCGATATCTGGCTATATATATCTGGTGACGCTATATCTCAAATACTGTACATGAGACTTTTGATATTTTAATTTTGGTTTTTTGTCCTCGTCGGTATGTTCCACTGGCATTTTGTCTGGTCAATTCACCAAAAACGGTTTCCCAGATATGGGCAATCCAATATCTGGGCTATATATAGCCGATATCTGGTGACGCTATATCTCAAATACTGTACATGAGACTTTTGATATTTTAATTTTGGTTTTTTGTCCTCGTCGGTATGTTCCACTGGCATTTTGTCTGGTCAATTCACCAAAAACGGTTTCCCAGATATGGGCAATCCAATATCTGGGCTATATATAGTCGATATCTGGTGACGCTATATCTCAAATACTGTACATGAAACTTTTGATTTTTTAATTTTGGTTTTTTGTCCTCGTCGGTATGTTCCACTGGCATTTTGTCTGGTCAATTCACCACCATTACATAAGGATATACTGACTGTTTTATGCGACTGTAGAGTTATCTCTTATAGCTCAATTTTTCTACGATATAAAACTACGAATGTTTGGTATTCTTACATATTAAATAATTGACAGTGTTTGCCAGTTTTTCCACCACTAAATTTCCTCTTTTTAAGAAAAAAAATGTGTTTTGGAATGCGTTCCACAAGTTAAATTCGTCCCACAAAGTTAAATTCGTTCCACAAATTTGAATTTTGCTTAGCCAAGACACAAACCACGAATTTAACTCGCGAATTTATCTTCACACCCTTTATTTCTATAGACAATTTTGTCAAAATTTTATTTCAATAGAAAATTTTGTCAAAATTTTATTTCAATAGAAAATTTTGTCAAACTTTTTTTTTCAAACCGACCAAAACTTCAAACCGGTTCGTAATTATTTGTATACTTCCCTATATAAATCGACCAAGAACTGAATTATATACGTATTTAATCGGTTAGTTAGTCCCTATGGACTTACAATTAAGAAGATGGTGTTAAAAAGTTTTAAGATACCTTGCCATCGGCAAGTATTACCGCAACCCAAGTAATTCGATTGTGGATGACAGTCTTTAGTAGAAGTTTCTACGCAATCCATGGTGGAGGGTACATAAGATTCGGCCTGGCCGAACTTACGGCCGTATATACTTGTGTTTTTGTTTTTAATTTCTTCATTCAAAAGAGCTTCCATGGCATAACTTCCAAAGCAAAGGATCCGAAAACGAAGTACTTCCGTTATTTCATTCATTTGGAGATGTTCCAAGTTTTCACTATGCCCGGTCCAAACTACTTTTTTGGAAGCTCTTTTTTGCTGGTTAGTCATATGCCAGTTGAGACATTAACTAATGAAAAGTTTTCAGTTAATGTTAAGATATTTGCAATTTACATTCTATTAGTTGGCAGTTAAAGCCTAACGGATTTATATGAAAATGGTCCTAAGTTAGTTAAGAATGTGAGTGAAAGTATCTACGTTTTTAATTAAAAAACTAATTGAGTATTATAATTGAGTATATGATATTCATTTTAAATTTTATATAAATTTTTAATTTTAATTCATTGAAATTGGTTAATGAAATCAATTAATTTTTTAATTATGTATTTTTAAAGCCCAATTAAAACTGTATTTGATATCATTTTCGTGATAGAAGATATTTCAATTAAAAAATTAATTGGACCAATTAATTTCGTGATTCGTGATACCGCAAAATCAGGGTTTGACCCTGAGGATAATGGACCTACATTTTTAATTGAAAAATAAATTCAATTAAATCTATATTAATTAAAAAAAAAAATTTTAATGAATACACCCAAAAAAAAGTGACCACTTCTTTAAGTTAAAATGAACTCATTGTGAAGAAAGTTGAACTTCGTATAGCACCAAAGACATTTTTATTTGTTTGAACGATGTGATTTTCGTAGAAATTAGGTATAATGCATTCCATATATTAGTTAACATTTTCCTATATTTATGTACCACTATACTACAGAATGAAAAAATTTAACTGATTTGAATTCATATATGGAATGATTTTATTGAAATTTTTTCATTCATTTGGACAAATCTTACATATTTGTGGTAAAACTTTTACTTCATAATTAGAACTGGTTGCCTTCGTTTTTAAATACAATTTTATTTATTTATATAAGCAATTTTATCTTCAATAAAAGACATGTTTTATTAATATATTGAATATATTTATTAAGAATCAACAGCATCGACTGTCCTTGAAATATTAGTTTATTATTCCACTATTTCCAATTTCCATGTGATATTATCAACTGTAAAACGCACTTTTTCATCTTCTTCTTGTACTTTTCACTTTTAATAAGTTGCTTCCTAACGATTTTGTCCTCCTTTTACAATTTCAATACCTACAAATATAAAAAATGATAAAACATTTTTGTTACAAAAGGTTAGCGTCACTGAATATTACCTGATATTTGAAGATTCCAAAATGAAGACAAATGAAAGGGTAATTATTCTGCTGGTGTTTTCTTCCTTTATACACCATCACGACATTGATAGATTTATTTTCAAAAAACGAAAAATTTTCTCACTAATTTAAAATAACAAATATTGTATATATTTTAATTGCTATTTATTATATTATTTTACCATATTATTTTTTAACAATCTCTCAGTATACCACAACAACGCGATTCCAACTAAAAAAACAAACCACGCGCAAATATATCGATTACACCCACGCGCAAACACATCGATTACGATGACAGGTATCGATTACATGTAGACAATAGAAATATAGGAAAATTTCCTATATTCTAACAAGTTTTTTTCCTTACGTTTTGAAAGGATTGCAAACTTCTTAGTACGAATGAACTAAACTATTTTTCTAAGCCAAGTGTTGTTCGTATATATGAAAAGTTTCTATTATAAAGGAAGTCGCAATTATCATTTTATAAGAAATTTTACTAATTTTGAGGAAACTTGGTTTTAGTTCGTTTTTTGTTTATTTTTACGAATGCTTTGTTATCGGTGAATAAAATTTTCTTGTTCAGTAGGAAATTCTTATACCCAGCGAAGAAAACAGTATGAGTAAAATTCCATGCCTTATTCTAGTTAATGAACTATTCCTAACTGCTTACAGTTTAGGATTTTTTTACTGAAACGAGTAAATTTTATTATTTCTCACAAAAATTTACCTTAATGGAAATAAAATGGATAAACTATGTTGATGAAAAATTTTTCCTTTAGTTTCGAAGGCACTTTTTTCTGGGTGTATAATATAACTGAATATAATATGTGTTGTAATGTGTTTATCATTGATTTGATGTTTAATCCTCGATCTACCCACCCACAAATATTACATTGACTTTTGGTATTTATTTACAGACATAACCTAAATGCAATCTATTTATAAATATTTGCTTTCTAATTATTTGAAATTCAATTTTTATAAGTTTTTGATTTTAATTTTTTTTAGTTTTACATTTTCCATTTTCTTTCGATGAGGTGTCGTTTCCGCTGTAATTACATTTGCCAAATATAATTAAAATTTCACAAATTGCATAGATTTCTTTTATTTCTGTGGGATAGTCTTTTTCTATAATTCTTTAATTAGACTATTTTGAGGAAATCTGTTTGTCATTTGTTATGTATATATACATGTGTGGTGGGTAAAGATTTTTTTTAATGGGAGGGATGCTGTGTTTTTTGAGTCTTTTTGGGTGATTTGTTTGGTTACATCAATTGTTTTTGCATACATCATTTAAATACTTACATAAATATTGTTATTATTATTATTATTAGAATAAACAGCGATAACATATGTTTGTATATACAGATTAATATTGTTATTATTTGAATGTTTTATTCTCACATTAATCAACAAAAATGAATTGCGCTAATACCATCCATATGAATTAGCACTCGCTCCGTAGTATGAATACCTGTCGTATTTGAGATTAAATATTTTTTTCTTTTTAGAACAAATATGAGATACAATGTTCTTATAAACAATAATAATACAATGTGAAAATATTAAAATGGGTATATTTCCCTTTTTTATTCCATGTTCGCAAAGCTTTATACTGCCATATACCCTCCACCATAGGATGGGGTGGACCCCATAATGTATATATATTCTGGGTCGTGGTGAAATTCTGAGTCGATCTAAGCATGTCCGTCCGTCTGTCACGCTAACTTCCAAACGAAACAAGCAAATTTCATCCGATTCGGTTTAAATTTGGTACGTGGTGTTAGTATATGGTCTCTAACAACCATGCCAGAATTGGTCCATAAGTATATATAGCCCCCATATAAACCGATCCACAGATTTGGCTTGCGGAGCCTCAAAGAGAAGCAAATTTCATCCCATTCGGCTGAAATTCGGTATATGATCTTGATATATGGTCTCTAACAACCATGCCAGAATTGGTCCATATCGGTCCACAATTATATGTAGCCCTCATATAAACCGATCCCCATATTTGACCTCCGGATCCTCTTGGAGGAACAAAATTCTTCCGATCCCGTTGAAATTGGTCCGTATCGGTTCATATTCATGATTGCCACTCGAGCCAAAAATAATCTCCTGAGTAGAAAAATGAGAGATCTAATTTGATACGATTAGATACGAGTAGATCCGAAAAATGGTAAGATCTAATAAGATATGGCAGGAGATCTAATAATATCTGGCCAGATCCACAAATTTTTACACGGGTAGATCTAATGTCTTAGATATAATTACATCTATCCCTATATATATAGTTGGATCTGATGTTAGATATCGTCATATAATATAATTATATCTAAGTCTATCTCATTATATGTGGGTAAATCTGCATAGATCTAAAGTGGCCAATTTTAAGATCTAATCATATTAGATCCTCCAATTTTTACACGGGCTAGCAAAATTTTATTTCTATAGAAAATTTTGTCAAAATTTTATTTCTATAGGAGATTTTGTCAAAATTTTATTTCTATAGAAAATTTTGTCATCGGCAACGGTTACCGCAACCCAAGTAATTTGATTGTGGATGACAGTCTTTACTAGAAGTTTCTACGCCAATCCATGGTGGAGGGTACATAAGCTTCGGCCTGGCCGAACATACGGCTGTATATACTTGTTTCTAATTGAAATCAAGAATTTAGACTATTCAGCCCCACTTAGACTATTCAGTCCATTGTGATACCTGGAAAAGTGTGGAGGCAATGTTCCCACGGTTGCCACAGTTGGTAGAATTCTATCAAAAATGGTAGATTTGCTACTGTTTGGTAGAATGGTTGATTTCTTGATGTTTTGGTAGATTTTTCTATAGAATTACAATTTTCACAAAATCTTATAGAAATAAAACTTTGACAAAATTTTCTATAGAAATAAATTTTGGAAAATTTTCTATAGAAATAAAATTTTGACAAAATTTTCTATAGAATTAAAATTTTGACAAAATTTTCTATAGAAATATAATTTTGACAAAATTTTCTATAGAAATATAATTTTGACAAAATTTTCTATAGAAATAAAATGTTGACAAATTTTTCTAAAGAAATAAAATCGGGACAAAATTTTCTATAGAAATAAAATCGGGACAACATTTTCTATAGAAATAAAATTTTGACAAAATTTTCTATAGAAATAAAATTTTGTCAAAATTTTCTATAGAAATAAAATGTTGACAAATTTTTCTAAAGAAATAAAATCGGGACTACATTTTCTATAGAAATAAAATCGGGACAACATTTTCTATAGAAATAAAATTTTGACAAAATTTTCTACAGAATTAAAATTTTGACAAAATTTTCTATAGAAATAAAATTTTGACAAAATTTTCTATAGAAATAAAATGGTGCCAAATTTTCTATAGAAATAAAATGTTGGCAAAATTTTCTATAGAAGTAAAATTTTGACAAAATTTTCTATAGATATAAAATTTTAACAAAATTTCTGTAGAAATAAAATTTTGACAAAATTTTCTATAGAAATAAAATTTTAACAAAATTTTATATAGAACTAAAATTTTGGCAAAATTTTCTATAGAAATAAAATTTTTAGAAATTTTTTTATAGAAATAAAATTTTGTACAGAAATAAAATATTAACAAAATTTTCTATAGAAATACAATTTTTACAAAATTTTCTATACAAATAAAATCTTGACAAAATTTTCTATACAAATAAAATTTTGAAAATATCTTCTATAGAAATAAAATTTTGACAAAATTTTCTAAAGATATAAAATTTTGAGGAAATTTTCTATAAAAATAAAACTTTGAAAAAATTACATTAGAAATAAAATTTGGACAAGATTTTCTATAAAAATAAAATTTTGACTACATTTTCTATAGAAATAAAGTTTTGACAAAAGTCTCTATAGAAATAAAATTTTGACAAAATTTTCTATAGAAATAAAATTTTGACAACATTTTCTATAGAAATAAAATTTTGACAAAATTTTCTATAGGAATAAAATTTTAACAAAATTTTCCATAAAAATAACATAAAACTTTGAGAAAATTACTATAGGAATAAAATTTGGACAAGATTTTCTATAAAAATAAAATTTTGACAAAATTTTCTATAGAATTAAATTATTAACAAAATTTTCTATAAAAATAAAACTTTGAGAAAATTTACTATAGAAATAAAATTTTGACAAGATTTTCTATAAAAATAAAATTTTGACAAAATTTTCTATAGAAATAAAATTTTGAAAATATCTTCTATAGAAATAACATTTTGACAAAATGTTCTATATAAATAAAATTTTAACAAAATTTTCTATAGAAATAAAATTTTGACAAAATTTTCTATAGAAATAAAATTTTGACTAAATTTCTATAAAAATAAAATTTTGACAAAATTTTCTATAAAAATAAAACTTTGACAAAATGTTGTATAGAAAAAAATTTTGACAAAATTTCTATAGAAAAAAAATTTTGACAAAAAAATCTGTTTTTGTTCTTATTGTTGGTTTGTACTTTAATCATATTTGTTGTTTTGATCTCAGCTTTAAAACCATTGCGTTGACTAAACTACAAGAGTAGCTTAACCAGCAGAGGAAAAAAATGTTTGTCAAGTTTATTTGGGCAAAGCCCTATAGACTGCAAGATGGTTGGATGGACTCACGTTTCGGAATTACCACATTCCTCATCAGCATCCTCTACTTGCAGCAAAACTATCAACCAATTATCAGAATAAGTTCAGGCAGTTCACTAAACCCAAAGTGAACCGTACTTGAACCTTCCGAAAAAAGGTTTATGATAGCCGGCCATTGCCGAAATAAATTTGTACAAACATATCTCTTTTCCTTTGCCACTGTCAAAGTTTCTATAGAAATAAAAGTTGGCAGTTGTGACCGGGGTACAAGCGCATAAAGCCTGGCGTCAAAGTAAACGCGACTTATTGGGAAAATATTGTGGGATCTACTTTTTAGGTGGAACCATCATTTAAACCACGTGTAAACCAAGAATGACAAAAAATCACGTTTCGTACTTGCAATTCGTCAGATGACAATTCTATGGACTTTTCTATTTTGGCCAATTTAGAGAGCAAGGTGAGGGCTAAACCTATTCCAATGTGTGGGCTAAAACTATGAATGGATTCTAGAATTTATATATTTTTATACATATTTTTTGTCAGTTGAATCAATAAAAAAATATATTCCACAAAATATAGGGTCGTTTAAATTGGTAACACTTTGTATCAGCTACTCTATATATATTTTCGTTTTATTTGTTAGAAAGTTTCCTAGATAAATACAAAACAAATAATGAAATAAAACCAATTAACTATAATATAGCAATTATCGAATTCTATTTATCGCAATCAATCATTGATTATATGACGTCATATTGTACAGACCCCATAGGTTTGGGTCAATAACATAGGCGACAATCCCCTAACAATTGTTTATGTCGTCATTTTGTAATCAGCAAATTTTTGCAATAAAAAAATCTTGGCATACACACGCTAATATATACTATACGGCTATTCTTTTTATGTCACAGTAAATAAAATTATTTTGTTTTGTTTTTTTTTTTATTTTAGATTTTAGCGCCAAGTTAACGCCATGAAGTTTGCCGAACATTTAACGGCGCATATAACGCCGGAATGGCGTAAACAATATATTAACTATGAGGTAAGTCTTTATCCTTTAGTCATGCTAACTGATCCTTTTAATATTATATGTATATCGTTTTCGTCTCATATAGGAAATGAAAGCCATGTTATACATGGCCGTTGAAGAGGCCCCCTCAGTGGATAGTGTTGAAGATGAAGTACTTAAACGCCATTTTGCCAATTTCGATGAGAATTTCTTCCATTATTGTGATAAAGAGCTGAAAAAGATCAATACTTTCTATTCGGAAAAGTTGGCTGAAGCCACACGTAAATTTGCTACACTTAAGGCTGAACTGAAAACCTGTATCGATGAGTCTGAACGTACGGCCAAAAAGTCTAAGAATCCTATGAAATCTGTAGGCTTGCCGCATCGCAAAGCTCAAGAATTGAAATTGGCCTTTAGCGAATATTATTTGAGCCTAATTCTCTTACAGAATTATCAAAATCTTAATCATACTGGTTTTCGTAAAATCCTCAAGAAACATGATAAACTCTTGCGGGTGGATACTGGAGCTAAATGGCGTCAAGATCATGTGGAAGCATCACATTTCTTTACCAATAAAGATATTGACAATATCATCAATGAAACAGAAACTATGGTTACAAGTGAACTGGAAGGTGGTGATCGACAAAGAGCCATGAAACGTTTGCGTGTACCACCTTTGGGTGAACAACAGAGTCCATGGACAACATTTAAAGTTGGTCTATTTTCGGGATCGTTTATTGTTTTGGGCATTGTTGTGGTCTTATCGGGTGAGTAAAAAAACTTTATAAACATTAAGAAATCAGTATTTTACCTATAGGGGATTTTTTTAATAGACTATAGTGGTATGTTACATATATGAGTTTCTAATCTTTTATTATCCACATTATGTCCAATCGATTTCTTATCAATTTGTTTAATTGAACTATTTCAGCTTATTAACTTGTGTTTTTTAAGTAAGTGGCTTCTAATAAATATTTGGCTATGCAGACGAAAGATTGATATTGATTAACAATATCATTTAAATATTTTCAGTCATATGCTTCGGCAATTCATAGATTATATTTTGGAACGTTGTTGCCATTTTAGTCGTTTTTGAAAAGTTTAGTATTTGAAAATTATAAGTTCTATACTATCTACCACATGTTTAAAACTTTGAAATAACGTTCTACTCCATAATAAGTTTGAATAAAAGAATGAATATAAGACACTCTCGTGAAGTGTTATACAAACATAGCAATTTTCCTTTGTTTGGAATACGAAAAAAGCTATCGTTCAATATACAGGAACAGGGCATTAATGTGTTTTATATATTTTGCACATTTTATTGCAATCACTTATATGTGGCCCGAAATACTATTAAAAAACATTTAAAATTTAAATAAATTTTTCTTCTAACTGTTGGGGAGCCACCGTGGTGCAATGGTACAGAACAACTAACATTTGGAGAGGTGTGAATGATTTCGCTTGTTAGAATGATTTGGCTTGAAACACAAGAACACAAAAAATATTTTTTGTGCGAAGGACATGGAAGACTTTTTGCTTTTGTCTTTTTTTAGGCCATAATTTTTGAAAATTTCCTACACAGAAAAAAAGATTGCTACAATATTTCCAATTAAAATATCGAAAGACTAAGTCAGTTAAAAAAATGAATCGGAAAATGATTTTTATACCCTCCACCATAGGATGGGGGTATATTAACTTTGTCATTCTGTTTGTAACAAATCGAAATATTGCTCTAAGACCCCATAAAGTATATATATTCGTGGTGTCGTGGTAAAATTCTGAGTCGATCTAAGCATGTCCGTCCGTCCGTCTGTTGAAATCACGCTAACTTCCGAAAGAAACTAGCTATCGACTTGAAAATTGGCATAAGTAGTTGTTATTGATGTAGGTCGGATGGTATTGCAAATGGGCCATATCGGACCTCTTTTACGTATAGCCCCCATATAAACCGACGCTCAGATTTGGTTTGCGGAGCCTCTTGGAGAAGCAAAATTCAACCGATCCCCATATAAACCCATCCTAATTTTTGGCTTGCGGAGCCCTAAGATAAGCAAATTTTATCCGATCCGGCTGAAATTTGGGACATGTTGTAAGTATATGGTCTCTAACAACCGTGCAAAAACTGGTCCACATCGGTTCATAATTATATATAGCCCCCATATAAACCGATCCCCCAGATTTGGCTTACAGAGCCTCTAAGAGAAGCAAATTTCATCCGAACCGGTTGAAATTAGGTACATGGTGTTAGTATATGGTAACAACCATGCAAAAATTGGTCCATATCGGTCCATAATTATATATAGCCCCCATATAAACCGATCCCCCGATTTGGCTTGCGGAGCCTCTAAGAGAAGCAAATTTCATCCGATCCGGTTGATATTTGGTACATGGTGTTAGTATATGGTCTCTAACAACCATGCTAAAATTGGTCCATATCGGTCCATTATTATATATAGCCCCCATATAAACCGATCCCCAGATTTGACCTACGGATCCTCGTGGATGAGCAAAATTCGTTCGATTCGGTTGTATTTGGTACATGGTGTTAGTATATGGTCTCTAACAACCATGCTAAAATTGGTCCATATCGGTCCATTATTATATATAGCCCCTATATAAACCGATCCCCAGATTTGGCTTGAAGAGCCTCTAAGAGAAGCAAATTTCATCCGATCCGGTTGATATTTGGTACATGGTGTTAGTACATGGTCTCTAACAACCATGCTAAAATTGGTCCATATCGGTCCATTATTATATATAGCCCCTATATAAACCGATCCCCAGATTTAGCTTGAAGAGCCTCTAAGAGAAGCAAATTTCACCCGATCCGGTTGAAATTTGGTACATTGCGCTAGTATATGGCCGCTAACAATCATGCCAAAATTGGTCCATATCGGCCTATAGTTATATATAGCCGATCCCCAAAAATAATCTACCAAAATTTTATTTCTATAGAAAATTTTGTCAAAATTTTATTACTATATAAAATTTTGCCAAAATTTTATTACTATATAAAATTTTGTCAAAATTTTATTTCTATAGAAAATTTTGTCACAGTTTTATTTCTATAGAAAATTTTGTCACAGTTTTATTTCTATAGAAAATTTTGTAAAAAATTTAATCAAAATAAAAACACAAAGTCAATCAATAATGTGATTGAAAATAGTTACGTTTCTAATTAAAAAAATTATTGATACAATCATTTTTTAAATCAAACTAAGTAAACAAAGTTATTTTAGAAAATGAGTTAACATTTTTGCGGTTTTTATTAAACAATTGTTCCAATTAACAATTTTTTTGAATCAATAAATAATTGCTCGTTCTTCTTCTTCCTTTAGCGATATTCCACGATATTTCCGGTGAAAATTTGAAAGTCACTTTCCGTCTCTATCGTGGTCCTCTTTTAATTATCGAATTCATCTTCTTAATTGGTGTTAACATTTATGGATGGCGTTCATCAGGTGTAAATCATGTACTTATATTCGAATTAGATCCTCGTAATCATTTATCCGAACAACATCTAATGGAATTGGCGGCAATATTTGGCGTAATATGGACACTTAGTATGTTAAGTTATTTATACTCGGCCAGTTTAAGTATACCGGCATTTATAAATCCGCTCACATTAACCATTATAATGGTGGTGTTTTTGATAAATCCTTTTCATGTGTTACATCACGATGCTCGATTTTGGCTATTAAGAATATCGGTAAGTTTTCATTTTTGGATTATGTTTAAATTTGTTAAATTAATTTTAATTCTTATTTGTATTTGTATAGGGCCGCATGATTGCCGCTCCTTTCTTTCATGTGGGCTTTGCTGATTTCTGGCTGGGCGATCAATTGAATTCTTTGGCCACTGCTTTATTGGATTTTGAATATTTGACATGTTTCTATTTCACCAATGGCAATTGGTTTGAAGCCCGCGATGCTTCTATATGTATGGAGAAAGATTTTATTATACGACCCATATTTAATTGCCTACCCGCTTGGTTTCGTTTTGCCCAATGTTTGAGACGTTATCGTGATACTCGAGAAGCTTTCCCGCATTTAGTGAATGCGGGAAAATATTCGACAACATTTATGGTCGTTATATTTGCTACACTGAAAAGTTATAATAGTCGTAAGTACTTAATTTGGTAAGAATGGTGAACATGAAATTATTATGATTTTGTTCTTCTTTTAGGTTACTACTCCAACACTTTTGATAATCCCTATACATGGCTGTGGATTGCCTCGTCTGTGATTTCATCATGTTATGCCTATACATGGGACATAAAAATGGATTGGGGCTTATTCGATAAAAATGCTGGAGAAAATACTTTCCTTAGAGAGGAAATTGTCTATTCATCAACGGTGAGTTATTAATCATAAAATTGGGTTTTATGAAAATAGTTAAAAAAATCGCGCAATTGTTATTTTTGCAAGTCATATGGAAACGTCCAGCTATAAAGAGTGAAAAAATATTATTAAGAAATTTAAAAACATTGAGAATAACTACATCCACCTCAAGGCAATAGGTGGAGCTGTGGCCATTGGCTGCGTGTGAGTTTTCGTCAATCATTTCCCTCTGCAGGAGTTACATCCCAAAGAGCTTCGCATGCTTCGGGTTCGAGTGGGGTAGAGCAAAACACCAAGATATGGTATTGTTCCTTCCATCGAAACCAAATCCACAACCTTTTGGTTTCGGTTATAAATAAATCCTATTCGAAAATACACTACGATCTAGCATAGCTGCGGTAATATAATCACGCTGTACAGTATAGTGCACAACTTTGGAACTGTGCAATCCATAGATTGACCCTCCGATTTCATAACCTCCCAGCAGAGCTTTTATAACTACGATCCCCAATTAGTGAAGTAGTAGTAGTAGTACTCTCCTTATTTTCTTAAGTAATACATTTTCAAATCAATACAATGCATTTTACGATAACATATTTAGGTATCTTAAGATATAAAGAATAATGTAGTTGTAAGAATACATGACATTGACCTATGGTCGTTAGTCATTAAGATTGTTTCTTTATGTGAACGTAAGTTATTTAAAAAGTAAATTCATGTAAAAGTTGTTCTCTGTATTGGATACAAGTTCTAATATAATAAGCTAAATCTTTCCAAGCAATTAAGAGGCCATCTAAAGCATAAATTAGATCATTTTCAGTAAGCAAAACCCTTTGAAGTAGTACAAACTTGGAGCATCTCCAATGTAGAGCTCAACCGATCTTCTTCAAATTCCGTACGTCCGAATATTTTATGAGTCTCGAAAACTTGCAAAATATCAGCCAAATCGGTTCAGATTTAGATATAGTTCCCATATATATCTTTCGCCCGATATGTACTTATATGATCCCAGAAGACGGAGTTTTACCCTGATTTGCTCAAAATTTTGTACAAGGAATTCAACTAATATTGTCGTCAATTGTGGCAAATTTAGTTGAAATCGGTTCAGATTTAGATATGGCTCAAATTCTAACACCGATTCACGTAAAAATTTGCACAGAGAGTCAAATTGAAATTTTACCAATCCTTGCTAAATTTGGTTGAAATCGGTTTAGATTTAGATATAGGTCCCGATTTAGACTCATATGACCCGATTTTGACTCATGACCATAGAGCCCAAAGTTTTAATCCGATTTATGTGAGGCTATGCAGAGAGAGTAGAATTAATATTATAGCTATTCATGCCTAATTTGATTAAAATAGGTTCAGATTTTGATATAGCTCTCATATATATATTTCGTCCGATTTAGATTCATATAACAACCGGAGACCAAATTTTTATTTCGATTTACTTAAAATTTTTCCTTGAGAGAAAATTTTACATTTTACACCCATTTCAACGGAATATTATTGCAATTGATTTTATTTTACACAAAAGAAAGATTAAACATTGTATCTAACTGTGTCGAATTTTATCCAAATCGGTTCAGATTTAGATAAAGCGCCCTATATTCTTCCGATTTAGGCAAAAATGGTACAACGTCAGCAAAGATGTCCTCATACTTTCATACTTTCCACAGAAAATTTAGATAAGGTTCCAGCTGTGAAAATGTCGCTCGATGTGGCCAAATATTCAGATTTAGATAAAGCGCCCTATATTCTTCCGATTTAGGCAAAAATGGTACAACGTCAGCAAAGATGTCCTCATACTTTCATACTTTCCACAGAAAATTTAGATAAGGTTCCAGCTGTGAAAATGTCGCTCGATGTGGCCAAATATTGTGACAATCCTGACAATTAACCACATATTTTTGTGAAATTTAGCCAATATCCTTGTGAACTCACCACTGCTAAGGAGCAAAAATAAAAATTACTCAAATTGTCCTATACCTCTAATACATACACAGTCTCACACAAGTTTACATACCCCTGAGTTTTTTACCTCTTAACTAAACCTTTTTCGTGTCGTTGTTTATAACCCACACCAAAAAAATCTTCTTGAAAATTAACAAATACTTTGTTTTTCAAATTAATTTACTAAAAATAAAGGATATATATGTATATTTTTTAAAATTTTATTATTTAAAGAAAATATAAATTTTTAACCGTATGTAAACTTGTGTGAGACTGTGTATGTATCGTCGGATAATCATAAAAGCACTTTTGTGCAATAAAATGGCTTTTGCTTTATATTTCCCATATTTTGTTTACTTAATTGTTATTGTTGTAACAGTTTTTAATGTGGTTTCATCCATTTTGTTATATGCTTGTGTAGTTCAACTTGTAGCCAGGTCAAGGAACTCCGCGACAAGGATGGGGTGTGTCCAGAGTGATCTGGTGGTGAGACGGGTAGGCTTAGCTGGGCAAGCAAAAAGGTGACGAGTGTCATGTGACCCTTGATTACAGATGGGACACACGTCAGCTACGCTGCTATCAATCACTGATAAGTATGAATTGAAGCGGCTGCACTTGCCTGATCTTAGTTGGGCCAAAACTACCCTGCCGTGGGAGGTCTCTCTCCTCCGGTGCTATGGGCGGCGGTCGGACTCCGAGAACAGGATTAACCTTGTAGGTTCTCACCGCTTCAGCTACAGTATCCTCATGAATCCTGTTCAGACCAGTCTGGTATGCTGCCTGATCTAGAGGCTCCCTTTGGAACGCTCGGATCTCGGGTTATAGAAGGTGAAGATCAACCCTTACATTCCTGGGTGGAGGTTGTCTATCCACAAGATGGTGATTCGGATGACAACTGTTGCGGTTCTAAGGGCAGCGTGACAGGTCTATATGTAATTCCGCTGCGTATCGCTCGTTTGAGGTGTCCACACTGCATAGTTTACCACTGACCGGTAAACCCCAAGTGCTGTCGGCTGTCCGAACCCCAAGTGCTGCCGGCTGCATTGAGTGCTGCCCAAACATTGAGTGGCTGTTGTGCGGGCATAACCGATTGGTTCTAGGATTAATGCCCACCATGAACTTTGGCATTCTCTCCTAGGTTAGGTTATGTGGCAGCCCGATGTATCAGGCTCACTTAGACTATTCAGTCCATTGTGATACCACAGTGGTGAACTTCTCTCTTATCACTGAGTGCTGCCCGATTCCATGTTAAGCTCAATGACAAGGGACCTCCTTTTTATAGCCTAGTCCGAACGGCGTTCCACATTCCAGTGAAACCACTTAGAGAAGCTTTGAAACCCTCAGAAATGTCACCAGCATTACTGAGGTGGGATAATCCACCGCTGAAAAATTTCTTGGTGTTCGGTCGTAGCAGGAATCGAACCCACGACCTGTGTATGCAAGGCGAACATGCTAACCATTGCACCACGGTGGCTCCCTTCTCTCCTAGGTAATGACCAGAGAGGCATAGCTCTGGCAGAGCAGATATATGACTACATTTTGCACGGTGAACGAAGAGGCCCCCAAAATTTTAAATTTTGACTTTAAACCGCGTATTTTAAAAGACTGGTTCAAAAGAACTTCATGGGAAGCGGAAAAAATAAATGTGGAAAAACTTTTTCTGGGCTCCTTTGATCAATCAAAAGAAATCCAAATAGGACGTTTGCAGATATTACACCGATTGCGGCTTCAGTGAGCTAACGCCCTCACATTTTCATATTGCCGAGAGGAAGTTGCGGTACATAATCAACACAGTAGCCGATTGCCTCTTACCCACTGGTCGAATTGCCCAATGAGATAGCTAGAAAATGAGTAGTATGATACCGCTACTAAGGTCAGGCAAAGTCCCGAGTGAGGCTTATTCGCACATGTGGATCTCGTTAATCCTACTGAGCTCCTTGAACAATTTCCAGCTTTCTGGCTATTAATATGTATTCCGACCTATCTAGGTTTTCAACCTATCTGAGCTTCTTCTGGTGGTCCATCAAACATTTCTTACTATAATTTTTTGAATCTATTTTCTTACCTTTATAAAATTAATTATTGTTCATTTATTTATTCTTCTTTCAGGGTTTCTATTACTTTGCCATAATTGAAGATCTTTTGCTGCGTTTCAGTTGGGCTTTATCATTCTATATAACAGAAATGAAATATTTAAGTGGTGATATTATGACGTCCATAACTGGTATACTAGAAGTATTTCGGTAAGTTGTTGATACGTTCAGTAGTTCTTGTTAATCTTCATAAGCAATATTTCTATACTCTTTTTTTTAGACGTTTCGTATGGAACTTCTTCCGTTTGGAAAACGAACATCTAAATAATTGCGGTAAATTCCGTGCTGTGCGCGATATTTCAATAGCACCCATCGACTCATCAGACCAAACTTTAATACTACGCATGATGGATGAACCAGAAGGTGTGATAAATCGTTATACAAAAACAAATCGTCCTAAACCGAAAAAGACCAAAGATCCTGAAAAGAGAAGCCTATTGCCACCTCGTGGTTCTCTACAGGATCTAACCATAGACATTGATGGTACCAAGAAATTGTAATTCAATATATAAAGACAAACAAAAAAAAATCGAAGAAAAACACAAATGTGTCTTCACAACATAGAGAACAATAATGCAATGTCTTGAAAGCTGTAAAGCTTTCGGATTTTAACCCCCATCTATTATAGAGATAGTTAAGATCGAAAAAAAGAAAAGGAATAGTCTTAATTTCTTAATTATTATTTAGTGAATTTTTATATTTTAATCCCCCCATCAAGTCGATTATGCCTTCCAAGTGCTTTGGCCCCCCTCCTTCGTACACTTAGTTGGGTATTTGTGAAGTGGAAAGTTTAGAGTTTGTTTTATTTTGTATTGTTCGATAATATATGTCATTTAAAAGTCAAACGAAAATGTTTAAACATTCTCGAAATGGAATTAGAGGTTTATAAAATAATCTACAAACCTGATCTGAACCAGTTTCACATTAAGTTTTTGCCAGTACTAATCTATTTGTTATTGTTTTTATGTATCTTATAATTTAAGTACTTAATAATTCCTTTCCTCACTTAAAGACTATTTTATTATCAACACTACAGGCTTCCTTTAACCCAAATTGTTTTGTTGTTTTTTTATTATTATTATTATTTAAAAGCGGCAGTATTACTTATAATTTAAAAAATAAAAATCAGCCACTCAAAATAACCGCTTATATATTTTTCCAAAATTGAAAATAATTAAAAAAAAAACAAAACACTTAACATTCCCATTGATTTAAGAAAATTTTCATAAATACGTAAATATTTTATAAATAGTTTACTTTTCTTTTAGTTAATACAGAATTAGGAAATTTTCATTGGTGCCCTGTTTTGTATATTCAGTCGTGTTTAATGTTTTATCTGTTCATAAAATTTTGATTCCACCAAATAGAATGCTACAAAAAAAATTTTTTTAATTAAGAAAATTTTTCTAAAAAATACCCCCAACCAACAAGTTTTGCTACAAAACTTGGCTCATTTTATTGATGAGCTCTAAAAAACAACTTTTTTACTTTCTTCTAAAAAACAAATTATTGAAAAATGTAAAATTTACAAAATGAAACGAAATTAATTATAATTTATTACAAACATGCATATATATACAAAAACGAATTCATACATAAATATTTTTCTAATATCAATTCATGTGTAATACTTATGATAATAAATAAAATAATATATAAGTGATAAACTATTTTAGATGCAAATTAAATTATTCGAGTTTTATTTGATAACAAAATTTTCTATGTCTTACGGTACGTATACCCTGGCAAATATTTGACAGAAATCGAAAAAGACTTCGACGCCACAGCCAAACTAGCAAAAGTTTTTAGCTCTGATTGGATATATTACATTACGATAGAGTAAAAATTTTGAAAATGTTAATTTATGGAGTATTTCTTTCCACCAGTCGACGTGATCCTGTTTTGAGCGATTAACAAATTGTGGGGAATTCAACGCGAACAAATTTTTTGATGGTCAAATAATCATGCAATATTGAGTGTATGGTGGTCCCACTAATACCTAAGGTTGTCTTAATCTCACGATAGGTCACATGACGATATTGGCCTTCGATAGCACAGTGGAAGTGTGTTAGGCTTAAAGCTTCACTAACACAAAAAAGAAGCTATAAATAGCACTAACCAGCAGCGCCACTAGTGGAGAATAGTTAGGTTAGGTTAGGTTAGGTGGCAGCCCGACTTGTCAGGCTCACTTAGACTATTCAGTCCATTGTGATACCACATTGGTGGAGAATAGTGGTGAAAACTCAACCAACACCTATACCCCCTCACCCATTACCAAAAACAGTTGTTAATTAAAAATCTGGATAATATAATTAGCGATGTCAAAAACAGGCTCCCACGACAATCGGATGCGGTGAAGCCGGAGCGAAGTCATCATGAACTTTAGGCTGCTACAACAAAAACAACGGCCGCTAGGGCAGGAGTACGACGACTGCGTTGTGTGAATTAACAACCAACATTGCAGAGGGATTGAATTGAATAAAGTGAACCACACACATGTACACGTACACTGATGTGGCAGCCGCTGGCCAATGGATGGGGTCCATCGGGTCGATCCGGTACACAGAACACGCCGCCGTGTGGGATCGTCCACCGCCCATAGCACCGGAGGAAAGAGACCTCCCACGGCAGACTAGGGTAGTTTAGGCCCAGTTAAGATCAGGCAAGCGCAGCCGCCTCAATTCCTATTTATCAGTGATTGATAGCAGCGTAGCTGACGTATGTCCTATTTGCAACCAAGGACCACACGACACGCGTCATCTTTTCTCTTGCCCAGCTAAACCAACCCGACTTACCGCCAGGTCACTCTGGACGCATCCCACCTTAGTCGCAGAGTTTCTCGATCTGGTCACAAGCTGAAGTACCAAAGCGTATAACATAAAAATGGATGAAATCACAATAAACTGTTACAACAACAACCACACCACACTCTTAGGGGATATTAATGGAACAAACTTTCCTAATAATCTTAAGAGATGGTTGGCGAACTACATGGCCGGCAGACAATCCTATGTGGAATTCAAAGGAAAAAGATTGGAGAAATAAACAAGGCTACCTCAAGGCGGTGTACTGCCCCCACTCCTCTTTAATATCGACGTGGCTGAAGCTCCCTTATTGCCACCATATGTCCACCTGATTACCTATGCGGACGACTGTTCTGGAACTCGATATCCACATATGTGGCCAGAGTATCCCCAAATGTAAATACCCCAAGGTTCTTGTTGTGACGTTTGATAGTCTGTTCCTCTTTGGTAAGCATGTGAAAATGGTAGCTAACATTGGCTGGTAGCACCTGGGGGAAAGACAAAGGATCTACGAGTCTATTGGTCGTCCCCTTATCGATTATGCAGCCCCTGTTCCGATTCCCAGTATTAGCGATACCCAGTGGAGAAATCTCCAGATGGTGCAAATACTGCGGTGCGGATTGCCACTAGATGTCACTCTAAGACACCAGAACAGCATCTCACCCAACAGCACCTTATAAGTGCAGGGGGATAAACCACCCGAACCATGCCACATCCAGGTGAGTACCAACCGAA
Source organism: Haematobia irritans (assembly GCF_050003625.1). Lineage (NCBI taxonomy): Eukaryota > Metazoa > Arthropoda > Insecta > Diptera > Muscidae > Haematobia > Haematobia irritans. Next base: position 195,500,131 of record NC_134399.1, on the reverse strand, counting down.
AGAGGCAAGCCCATACGGTTTGATTTTACGACGATGAGAGACGGCTTCCTAGAGAAATCAGGTCGGTGATATTACAGCTAAGATCGGGGATCTCCAGGTACTTAAATAGTCACCTCTCATTTCTGAACACGCCAATTAAGGTGCTATAACAGCTAAGATCGGGGATCTCCAGGTACTTAAATAGTCACCTCTCATTTCTGAACACGCCAATTAAGGATGTATGCCCGAATTGTGGAAGTCGTCTCACATCACGAGGCATCTCTTCGCGTGTCCTGCAAAGCCGACACACCTGACCCCTATTTCACTCTGGAATCATCCAGTAGAGGCAGCTCGCTTGTTTAAATTCCCAGTATTAGCGATACCCAGTGGAGAAATCTCCAGATGGTGCAAATACTGCAGTGGGGATTGCCACTCTAAGACACCAGAACAGCATCTCACCCAACAGCACCTTATAAAGTGCAGGGGGATAAACCACCCGAACCATGCCACATGCAGGTGAGTACCAACCGAAAGAGGCAAGCCCATTCGGTTTGATTTTACGACGATGAGAGACGGCTTCCTAGAGAAACCAGGTCGGTGCGATCACAGCTAAGATCGGGGATCTCCAGGTACTGAAATAGTTACCTCTCATTTCTGAACATGCCAATTAAGGATGTATGCCCGAATTGTGGACAGTCGTCTCACATCACGAGGCATCTCTTCGCGTGTCCTGCAAAGCCGACACACCTGACCCCTATTTCACTCTGGAGTCATCCAGTAGAGGCAGCTCGCTTGTTTCGATTCCCAGTATTAGCGATACCCAGTGGAGAAATCTCCAGATGGTGCAAATACTGCGGTGCGGATTGCCACTAGATGTCACTCTAAGACACCAGAACAGCATCTCCCCCAACAGCACCTTATAAAGTGCAGGGGGATAAACCACCCGAACCATGCCACATCCAGGTGACTACCAACCGAAAGAGGCAAGCCCATTCGGTTTGATTTTACGACGATGAGGGAGGGCTTCCTAGAGAAACCAGGTCGGTGCTATCACAGCTAAGATCGGGGATTTTCAGGTACTTAAATAGTTAACTCTCATTTCTGAACCCGCCAATTCAGGATGTCTGCCCGAATTGTGGACAGTCGTCTCAAATCACGAGGCATCTCTTCGCGTGTCCTGCAAATCCGACAGACCTGACACCTATTTCACTCTGGAAACATCCAGTAGCTCGCTTGTTCGAGCTGGATGTTGATGCCTAAATGGCTAAACCCAATAATTTGTTTGTTTTGTCTTTTTCCCGATTTGTTTTTCTTTTTCATACGTAGATTCCCAGGGGCTACTCCCCTCGTTACAGTCGGGTCTACGGACCGGGGCAGACACAGGACTTTAAACCCTGCTCAAGGACTGCAAACCCCCATTTGGAGTAAGTCTACTTCCCGAAAAACTTAAAAGATGGTTGGCGAACTACATGGTTGGCAGACAGTCCTATGTGGAATTCAGCTGAAAAATATCTATAAACCTCAAGACGGTGTACTGTCCTCCTCCAGTCTATCTTTTACGTGGCAGGATCTCCTCTTCTGCCATCTGATAATCACCTGATCGTATATGTGGAGCTTGAGATGAGGATTAATGATTACCTTCCTGCACTTAGGGTCTTCTTTGTCGACGGGAATCTGAAATTTTCTACCCCTAAATCGACAGCGATCATTTTCACATCGTGGAAATTTAGGTCTTTAATACAATGTAAATATTGTTTTCAGTGTAGGATTCAAGATATCCTGCTAAGGTAACTGAAACTCTCTTAATTTGGAAAGCATTGAAATATTAATCAGAATTTTTCATAAATTTCACAAATCTCATTTAACCCAATTAACAATGAAATTTTCAGAAAAGTTAGGAGCACATTTGACGCCCGAATGGCGTCAACAATATATTTCCTATGTGGTAAGTACATATGTATATAGCCATTATACAGAAAACTTTTCTCTATATAATGAGGTTTTGTTTTAGGATTTGAAGAATATGATTTTGAATGCAATCGAAAATGCACCAGTTGTCCAAATGGTTTCCAAACGTACCATCGACGTCTACTATACACATTTCGAGGAGGAATTCTTTTTCGAGTGTGAAAAAGAACTGCGAAAGGTGAATACATTCTATGCGGAAAAATTAGCTGAAGCCTCCAGACGTAGTGAGGCTTTATCAACTTCCCTCGATACCATAGCAGCGGAATTTCGTTTGAAGAAACAAACCCAGTCACGTTATAGCCTTCATACGAATGCCCCAAGTAAAAGATCATCGAAAAAGTGGAAAAAGTCAAAAATGGAAGAATTGCGTAATGCTTATAGTGAATTGTATTTAAGTTTGGTTCTCTTGCAAAACTACAAAGTCTTAAATCATACAGGATTTAGGAAAATTTTAAAGAAGCATGATAAGGTTGGCAACTATGCGAAGTCTTTGGCCAGAGGAAACATGAATGAGTATATTCTCAAATTATTTTGTTATTTAGGTACTAAATAATGACCTTGGAGCAAAATGGTTTTCCAAACATGTGGATACCGCTTATTTCTATAAAAATAATGATTTGGATCGAATGATCGAGGAGACAGAAAATAATGTTACCGAATTTTTGGAAAATGGTGATCGTGCCCAAGCTATGAAACGTTTACGTGTTCCTCCACTCGAGGAAACTCAAGAAATGGGAACAGTTTTTCGAATGGGATTTTTCTTGGGGGCATTTGTGGTATTATTGACCACTGTATTCTTAACAGGTTTGTAATATGCTATTGACGAATTTCCAAGGAATTCAATGGCATTTTTTCCCTCTAGATTTGGTGCCTCCCATATCCTCTATGGATAAGATCTATGGTTTACTTCTATTTCGTGGACCTTTCTATGTGGTCTTATATTTATTATTTCTTGGCATCAATGTCTTGCATTGGCGTCAATATGGTGTCAATCATATTTTGATATTTGAAATCAGTCCTCGAAAACGTTTAACATATTCCCATCTACTGGAATTGCATGGAGTATTTGGTGTTTTATGGTCATTATGTGTTTTGGGTTTTATATATGGACCGCAATTGGGTGTATCTCGTTATTGGTTTCCATTTTTATTGCTTACCTTCATGTTGGGATTTTTACTGATGCCTTTCAATGTTTTCCATTTGAGTGGAAGATTGTGGTTGCTGAAATTGACGGTGAGTTAAAAAAAAATCATAAAGACTTGTAAAACTTTCTATTGTGTAGTCTAAAAGTGCGTGGCGTCCCAGCGCGAAAGTGGCTCTGCAGTAGTTTTTTCCATTTCCATTCCTGAGATGATCGACACTTTGATATATTTTAGTGCTAACCTTACTCTCGAAAATGCCTCAGATCCAAAAGTCCAACGGGCTGAGGTCCAGAGTTTTTGGTGGCCACTGTGTCATACAAAAAGCGAGCAACCTTCTTTTTAGTCATTCTTGATATTGATTGATATTCAGCATTTATTTTGATCTCACGTTCAATGAATACGAGCTGAGAACGACCATCGGCCGTTACGGTGGCCCACGTCATTATTATAGGCCGCGCTTGAGTTCTAGGGGTCAATCGAAGTTGTATATTCACTTTATTTGTTTACAAAATGCTTAACTTGGAATAGCTTATAATCGGAGAAAACCAAATTCGGAATTGCTTCGCTCCACTTTCGTGCAAGCGAAGAAATTCCTTGGATCTTTCCAATCTAATTTTTTATGCTTCGGTGAGCTCTTGAACTTTTTGTAACTTCGCTGGCTTTAATCGAAGGTCATCTTTCAACATAAAACAAATTTGGAAGTACTTCCAAAGGCACTACTTTAAAAGCACTTCCAGAAGATGCACTCTCAATGATTTTCTTTATTTTAACTAACCAGGAAGTTCTTTTAATTCAATTTTTTATAACTTGGTTTTTTTCATATTTTTAATGGGTAATTTTAACTTTTTTTTGTTTCAAATAGGTTAAAAACAGAATAAGAATTAATAAAATGGTACAAATCATTTAAATTTTGTCGAAGAAAATGCTAAATACAATCTGAAAAAATTTTGAATTTTTGAAAATATTTCCGACAAGCGTTAACATAGAATCCATTAAAAATTATAAACAAGTGAGTAAAGTAGAAAATCGGGCGGGGCCGACTATATCATACCCTAAACCACCCCTACTGAATTAGTAAACAATGTTTGTGGGGTATGAGTGGTGTATAATTGGGAAATAGCCCGCATTTCCATATGTACGAACATTAAGGGGTACATAGTTATGGGAGTTTTATCACAATCTGAACAGAAATAACTGATATTAGGAGCTATAGTTGATTCTGAACCTACAGAGTTTGTATGACACTGATATTGCTCCCATTATTAAATAAAGTAGAAAGTCGGGCGGGGCCGACTATATCATACCCTAAACCACCATTACAGAATTAGTAATCATAAGCATTTGTGAGGTAACATATAGGTCTGGAAGATAAGCCGCAGTGGCATATTTAAGAAAATTAAGGGGTACATGTCTATGGGTACTTTGTGTTAATCTGACTATTGCTCATAGTCAATGTTGCCAGGGAAAATGTTCGGTTTACCCTACAAGGACAAAAAAAGTTCCCTACTTTCTCATACATTCACAAACAATTTTCCCTACTATATTTTTCGTTACATTTAAAAAAAAAATAAATTGCAAAACAAACATGGTTCTAAGTACTTTATTATCTTAAAATGTGAATATGCAACATACATAACTAAGAATATAAATTTGTATTACCACCACGGTTGCCACAGTTGGCAGAATTCTACCCAAATTAGTAATCTTTTTTGTTAAATCTCTATAAAAATAAAATTTTGGAAAAAGTTTCTATAAACAAATTTTTGTGAGAAATTTTTCTATAGAAATAAAATTTTGACAATAAATTCTATAGAAATAAAATTTTGAGAAAAAATTCCACAGAAATAACATTTTGAGAAAAAATTCCACAGAAATAAAATTTTGAAAAAAATTTCTATAGAAATACAATTTTGACAAAATGTTCTATAGAAATAAAATGTTGACAAAATTTTCTACAGGAATAAAGTTTACCACACATTGTTAAAGATCAAGCCTTGCCGGCTTCTAATTTCCTCCTCTAGAGCCACCAAAATGTAAAAATTATTACAAGTGGTGTTGAGTGAAATTGTCCTACATTGTGGCCCTACGTCCCTACAAGACGCTAAATATTAGAAAAACCCTACATATAGGGAATTTTCCCTACCTCTAGCAACACTGGCTGAGTTGATACTGCACCTACGGAGTTAGTATGCCACTAATTTTGAGCTCATTATTAAAAAAGAGAAAATCCTTAAATTAGTGTGGGTAATAAATACAAATTTGTAAAAATCGAGCAATATTCTTATGTAAGAGCTACAAGTACGTATAAGTACGATCGGCTAGTACATCAAAATTTGAAATTTGAGTAACATTGGTTAGTAAATAAGAGTACTATGGCCAAATTTGGGAAAATCGAGCGATACATATATATGGAAGCTATATCTAAATCTGAACCAATTTGCATAATATTTTGCGGGTTTGATTAATACCGCAAAAGGTTACCTTGTGCAAGATTTGAGTAAGATCAGTTAAGAAATGAGGCCTGTATGGTCAAACATAAAGTTATTAGGGGCGAATTTTTCAAAATCGGGTGATACATATATGGGAGCTATATCTACATCTGAACCGATTTCGATGAAATTTTGCACATATAGTTAGTACTATAGAGGACTGGATCTAGCCAACTTTTAGTAAGATCGGTTAATAAATAAGGGTTCTATGGCCAAATTTGGGAAAATCGGGCTATACATATATGGGAGCTATATCTAAATCTGAACCGATTTCGATGATTTTTTGCACATATAGTTAATGCTATAGAAGACTAACATTTAGCCAAATTTGGGTAAGATCGGTTGATAAATAAGGGTTTTATGGCCAAATTTAGAAAAATCGGGCGGTACATATATATGGGAGCTATAGCTAAATCTGAACCGATTTCGATGATTTTTTGCACATATAGTTAGTGCTATAGAAGATTATATTTAGCCAACTTTGAGTAGGATCGGTTGATAAATAAAGGTTTTGTGGCCAAATTTGTGAAAATCGGGCGATACATATATATGAGAGCTATATCTAAATCTGAACCGATTTGGATGAAATTTTGCAGACTTGAAGGGCGATGGAAAAGATTACCTTTTGCCAAATTTGGTGATGAACCGTTTGAAAAAAAGCGCAACGTGACCCCATTTGTCGAAATCGGGCGATACATATATATGGGAGCTATATCTAAATTTGATCCGATTTCTTCCAAATTCAATAGCGTTCGTCCTTGTGCCCAAAAGGGAGCCACCGTGGTGCAATGGTTAGCATGCCCGCATTGCATACACATGGTCGTGGGTTCGATTCCTGCTTCGACCAAACACCAAAAAAAGTTTTTCAGCGGTGGATTATCCCACCTCAGTAATGTTGGTGACATTTCTGAGGGTTTCAAAGCTTCTCTAAGTGGTTTCACTGCAATGTGGAACACCGTTCGGACTCGGCTATAAAAAGGGGGTCCCTTGTCATTGAGCTTAACATGGAATCGGGCAGCACTCAGTGATAAGAGAAGTTCACCAATGTGGTATCACAATGGACTGAATAGTCTAAGTGAGCCTGATACATCGGGCTGCCACCTAACCTAACCTAACCTAACCTTGTGCCCAAAAACCACCCTGTACCAAATTTCATCACAATCGGTTAATAATTGCGACCGGAATCCTGTGAACAACAAATACATGGACAGACGGACGGACGGACGGACACCAAGCGCTAGATGGACTCAGGAGGTGATTCTGAGTCGATCGGTATATATTTTATGGGGTCTAAAATCAATATTTCTGGTAGGCACATTTTTTGGCCGATCAAACTTATTATACCCTGACCCTGTGGTTTAGGGTATAAAAAATTATAAAAATTATTTGACAAAATATCACAGAATTTTTTAATTTACATCCAAAACATTGAATTCGGATCACACCTAAAGAAGTGATGCAAATTCAGTGCAACGGCTGTTGAAATGGTGGACATCCGTCCTATGACAAGCCCATGTTAAATTCATCCCTTCTGCGTCAATTTTGCACCACTTCCGGATCCAAAAAGAACATTTTCATTATTTTTTTTTTGGCTACGCTTTTTTTTGCTGGGTTGCTGCATCCGTTATCGAGGTATGTCCAGCCCAAGAGTATATTTTCTACCATTGCGCCGTGGATTTCGATCAAATCTGGCCTTAATTTTTGGTATCATTTCTAGTATTGTTACCGTATTGTTTTTGTCTACATTTTGAACACGAACATTTATTCACATTTAAACGCTGGAGGGCTCTAATGGTAGCCACTTGCGGTATTCCAGCTAGTCATCGTGTATATTTCAGTTCAATATTATTTCTATAAATCAAAGTGTTTTTCTTTATTTTAATTAAAATCAGACTTATTTCAAAGACATACGACTATAATGGAGAAAAGCAAAGCTTCCAAAGATTCGTGTTCAAAATGTAATGAAACAATTTTTTAAAGTCAATACTTTGTAAATTATTTGCCCTCAATTTTAGTTTGAATAAGCTTTCCTCTTAGTTCAATATTTATCTCAGGGTAGCTAATATTTTTTAATTCTTATCCATTCTATAGGGTCGCGTGGTTGGAGCCCCATTTTTCCATGTGGGTTTTGCAGACTTTTGGTTTGGGGATCAATTAAATTCATTGGTATCCTCTTTGATTGATTTTAAATATATGCTTTGCTTCTATATTTCCAATCCGAAATGGAATAGCAATTTTGATGCAAGCAAATGTCTTGAAAGAGATTATTTGGGAAACGCCATTATACGATGCTTACCGGCATGGTTTCGATTTGCTCAATCGATGAGGCGCTATCATGATACTAAATTGGTACATCCATTTTTAGTGAATGCTGGAAAATATTTTGCCACATTTCCAACGGTATTATTTGCCACATTAATGGCCTATTATAAAGGTAAGTTGGGGTGATCGTTAAGTTTTGTTCAGTCAGAATCGAGCTATGTTATGTGAACCAGAAATTCCAAAACTACAACCAAAGAAAAAATAGTTTCGAAATTTTAGACAATTAAAATTTCTTTAAGAGAAAATAAACCCGAATTTATGACAAGCGATGCAACGATTGTCACTAATCTTTTCTAATTGCTTTTAAAGAAATTTTTTGATATTTTGGAAAATTTTTAGCGTCAAAAGAAAATTGCGTTTATCTAAAATGTCGTTTTTCAGAAAACTCTTTTTTCAGTGGACATTCCAAGCCGAAAGAAAATGTATTTTTCTATGAATGTACGTGAACAACGATATTCTACATATATGCTTTTCGGCAGCCCGTACATTTTTAAATTGTTACAATCATTATTTAATATTTTTGCTTTCAGATGATTATGTTTATTTCTTTGAAAATCCATTTGTTTGGTGTTACATCTTTGCTGCCTTGGTTCAAACTTTGTATTGTTATAGTTGGGATATTTTACGTGATTTTAGTTTATTTGAAAAATTTTCCGGCAAGAATATCTTTTTGCGTGATCAAATTATATATCCAGCTAAATTTTATTATTTCGTCATTGTGGAGAATTTAATTTTACGTTTCTTTTGGGTTATTTCAATGTTTATGACTGTGCGATGGAGTGTATCCGGCTATATTATGGATACATTGGCGGGAATTATGGAGATATTTAGGTAAGTATCGTAATTAGGATGTAGTAGTTGTAGTTGTAGTAGGTACGTATGAAACCATCCATGTACCTCTGCATTTTTGTTGCAAATCGGCGAAATAACATTTGATGAGTTGGCATTTTATGTGCCAATACAATATAATCTTCAATACAATCAGCGACGTCTCTCTTTGAGGGCATTGCCAATACTTCCCCACAGGCGATTGTACAATCATTTGAACCAATAGTTCAATCACCAGACCGATTGTAAAATCATCATTCCGCATCCAAAGCCAGGCAAAGATTCGAGTAATTGTAAATCGTACAAACCTATTGTCCAACTCTCACAATATCTGCCTGTTTCTATATGTCGAACGTGCTCTATCGATCGACTGAAATGCATAGAAACAGCTGATTTTTGGTTATGAATTCTGCTGTTTGTTTTCATTTCTGTCGATCGATAGAGCTCGTTCGACATATAGAAACAGGCAGATATTGTGAGAGTTGGGCAATAGGTTTGTACGATTTACAATTACTCGAATCTTTGCCTGGCTTTGGATGCGGAATGATGATTTTACAATAGGTCTGGTGATTGAACTATTGGTTCAAATGATTGTACAATCGCCTGTGGGGAAGTATTGGCAATGCCCTCAAAGAGAGACGTCGCTGATTGTGTTGAAGATTGTATCGAAAAATCAAACGTCACGATGTTGACAGTTAAAGGGTGATACGGTCAAAATTTGGTCAAGGGAAAACGCGTGTAAATCGGTGAAATCGTTTATTTAAAAAATTAAATTAAATTTCTTGTTCAATATCAATTAGTATAAAATTCAGGAAAAATATTCAGTTAGGCTTTCGCTTTTCCAAATCCGAATTGCCGGGCCTCACGCTTGACACCTGCCATCAGATTTTGTACAGCCACCTTGTCCACCTTTTTCGCCGCAGAAAGCCAGTTTGCCTTGAACTGCCTTAGCAGTTTTTTTTAGTCTTCTTTAGGTTCCGCTTGACAATAGCCCAGTATTTCTCAATTGGGCGGAGCTCTGGCGTGTTGGGAGGGTTCTTGTCCTTGGGAACCACCTGCACGTTGTTGGCGGCGTACCACTCCATGGCCTTTTTACCGTAATGGCAAGATGCCAAATCCGACCAAAACAGTACGGAACAACCGTGTTTCTTCAGGAAAGGCAGCAGACGTTTATTCAAACACTCTTTCACGTAAATTTCTTGGTTGACAGTCCCGGAAGCTATGAAAATGCTGCTTTTCAAGCCACAGGTACAGATGGCTTGCCAAACAAGATATTTCTTTGCGAACTTTGACAGTTTTATGTGCTTGAAAATATCTGCTACCTTTCCACTTCCTTTTGCCGTATAAAACTCCTGTCCCGGAAGCTGCTTGTAGTCGGCTTTGACGTAGGTTTCGTCGTCCATTACCACGCAGTCAAACTTCTTCAGCATCATCGTGTACAGCCTCCGGGATCGCGCTTTGGTCGTCGTATTTTGTTTATCATCGCGATTTGGAGTCACTACCTTCTTGTAAGTCGATAGTCCGGCTCGTTTTTTGGCTCGATGCACGGTTGTAGACGATACACCCAGCTTATTTGCGGCATCTCGGAGAGAGAGGTTAGGGTTTCGCTTGAAACTACCGGCAACTCTCTTTGTCGTCTCAGCGGCTACCGGTTTTCAATTTCCCCCCGATCCAGACTTCCTGGCTGTCGACAAACGTTCCCCAAACACTTTAATTACATTTGTAACGGTTGATTTGGCAACTTTTAGCGATTTTGCCAGCTTCGCGTGCGAGTAGTTCGGATTTTCGCGATGCGCGAGCAAAATTTTGATACGCTGCTCTTCTTGCTTGGACGGCATTTTGACAACTGAAGAGTGAATTCCAAAATCAAAATAGGAGGAGGTGTGTGTGTGTAGAATACACACACACCTTCAAAATGAGGGGTGTTCAGGTTTTTTAAATGCAAAATTGAAAGAAATACGTCAAGTTTACATTGACCAAATTTTGACCGTATCACCCTTTAAAACTCCGTATTAATATGACATATGCATTAAGGACATGAAAAGTCGTTCTTATGACAATATTCCACCAGGTTTAAGGGGTGTAGAACCTTCTGAATCTTGGGTACTGGTGAGAAGGGAGATTATCTTGACCGATTCCAAGTTTAAAAATTTTCCACATGTTTCTGGAGGTGTAGTATCTCAACGTTCTTGGTAGCAAAAATACATGGACTATACGATTCACCTTTACACGAATGGATGGATTTGTTGCAGAATCTCCCTTGAAATCGGTTATGATTAGTGAACTTAAGTATGTATGTTGAAGATTTTAATGGAATATGATTCCATAGACGGTATCATCTTGTAGGTGTGTGTTCCTGACGCCAAAAAGGTGACGTTGGAAGGTTGGGAAACTCGAACAGTTCTGAGAGGTAAATAATTGTTACACCGATGGTTTGAAGGTGTGATTGGACGAGAGAAAGGACTCATACATGAGTATGTGTTAAATGTATCAACAATATCACGAGATGGAAGGAAATTTTGTTTCTATTGGTTGTAGTGGGAGCAAGATCCGAAAGCGACGATAAGAGACGCCTTCATGGAGAGATCAGATATGTGCTGTCACAATTACAACCTGGAATCTTCAGGTTCTTAAGCAGTTTCCTAGGTTAGGTATGGTGACAGCCCGATATTTCAGGCTCACTTAGACTATTCAGTCCAATGTGATAGGTTAGGTGGCAGCCCGATGTATCAGGCTCACTTAGACTATTCAGTCCATTGCGATACCACAGCGGTGAACTTCTCTCTTATCACAGTTGCTGCCCGTTTCCATGTTAAGCTCAATGACAAGGGACCTCCTTTTTATAGCCGAGTCCGAACGGCATTACCGCTGAAAACTTTTTGGTGTTCGGTCGAAGCAGGAACCGACCCTTAGTGTGGAAGACGAGCACGCTAACCATTGTACCAAAGTGGGTCTAAGGTACCTATGCAGTTACCTCTCAATTCTGAACATGGTCATTTAAAATGTATACGCGAAATGTGGCAGTGATTGAGGCACCTCTTCACATGTCCTGCGAACCCGATAAACCTGACACTAAAATTGCATAAATCTGCCGCGATTTCAAAAATTTGTTAAATACAGCGACTACAAGAACAAATTCAAGGAGGCCACTCTGTGAAAGAGCCAAGGCCAGAGAGTAGCTGTGCAACTATGCGAAGAACTGAGGATTATGTAGTTATCAGATCGAAGTATCAAGGATGTTCTGCTTCTTAAGAAGTAGTTACTTTGAACTTGCTGGCGACATGACACAAGGAAAACTGGATCCTCTTTTCATCGTAACTTAAATAATTATGATAATCTTTTAACTCCTATGCACACAAAAAAATTCTATTATTCAATCACGAAATTAATTGATCCAATTAATTTTTTAATTGAAATGTCTTCAATCACAGAAATGATAGTATCAATTAAAAAATTAATTGATACTATTAATTTTTGTGATTGATTTTTGTTTCAATTTAAAAATTTGTTGAATCAATTAAATTTTTAATTGAATATTTTTTAAAATTTAAATAAGACTTTAATTGGAAAAATTTTCGTGAACATTTTTTCTGCGTGAGAGAAATATGGTTATCAAATTGATAATTTAAGGAAGACATTGCAAAGGGAACCCGGGATCCTCTTTTTAACCCAATCAAACGCAATCTAAACCATTATGGCGATCGTTTAATTTCTATGAGGGAAATATGATTATCAGATATAATTTTTTAAGGATAAGTTAATCTTAAATCGATCATCGGTTTAATTGCGTTATCCATTTTTCCGGAGCTTTGTATCCGTTTTACTTTTTTTCTTTACTGCTAATCTTTACTCCTATCTCTTTCCTACCGTAAATGCCTCTTATATTCTCTTTATTGACAGACGATATCTTTGGAACTACATCCGTCTGGAAAATGAACACCTCTTCAATGTTGGACAATTCCGAGCTGTGCGTGATATCTTTATAGGTCCCATAGAGGATGAAAAAAGTTCAATTCTTGAGAGAATGATGGACGAAGAAGATGGTGTACGAAATCGTAAGAAAATTCGTTTCGAAGATGATGACATGGAAGACTAAAGGCATCCTAGTCGTGAAGACAGATGAATCAAATGTTTAAACTAGAAAAATACAATTTTAATAAAATTTATTTAAAAACAAATTATTATTATAATAAACTATAAATGAAATATCACATATTAAGATATATTGTCGGCAACCGCTGATACCAGGGCTGTGCCTCTTAAAATCCAGAAGTCAGGTGGCAAAGAACTTTCCAAAAGAATGGAAAGTATGAAATTCGTTGAATGACCTGTGGTCGAAAGGACACCCGAACGGGCTTGAGTTTTATAGAGGGGTGCCTCATATCGATTACCACGATACAATTTTAAACATGGTATAAAACGTATGGTGGGCATACGTGAATACAATTCACCAATTTGGGCATCACAAAGACCTCCACGATTTCTATTCCATTGAGCAGCTTCTACAAAAAGACCATGGACATTGACACCAGCTTCAGAAGATTCTGGTAGATCGCCATATAGATCATCAACCTAGAGAGAGAGAGAAATATATTATCCAGAATATATAATGAGTTTAATGCTTCTTCAGGCCCCATACCTCTTTTCCATTGGCCCTTCTTTCGAAGAATTCTTGTTGTACCAATAACCTTTCCATAACCTTAAAATCAATTTTCAAAGCATCTATGGGCAATACTCTTTTACGAGCATGGGTTTGTAATACACCAGTAAGAAAGGATTGTGGAAAATAGAAACCACTTAACCAAAAGGATTTCGGATTACCAGCATAAACCCAATTCTGTATAAAGTCCAAACGCCTCTGGAAGTCGGCTATATAACTGGGTAAGGGTTTTATGGATAAGAAACTCTTTTTCTCCCATAGTTTTGGTACAATATTGGCTAGTAGCGATTTAAAGACTTCCTCCAATTCATCAGACATTACCACTAGACCTTTAATGGCTTTGCCTAAATTCACTAGGCTGTCATGGATTACATGCAAAGATATGTTATAGCGATCAACTTCCTGTACCAGAACCGTAGTTAGAGAAGGTAATTGACCTTTGGAATCAACCTAAATGGGAAGAGAAAAACATCCTGAAATCAATATTATCTCATAGACTTTTTACCTTACCGTCATCAGTGATGGGTGTAGGGCTTCCTTGGATATTTTCTTCATTAAAACATCCTGAATTTTTCCAATTATTTCCAAACATAAATCATTCTCTTGAGCTTGGCCTTCATCGGCCGATGATCTAGGTTGTCCTTCCAGTAATGTGCTAATAAAAAAGTTAGTCTCTTTGGTTTGAAACACCAAATTGGCATTCTCATTCATGCCAAAGATTTCTGGATCTTCTAAGGTAGGAAAATGTTGTACATATTCTTTATACTCCTGAATTGTCGATTTTCTAGGATCATGGTAATAGGGATCTCCACGGCAATATTTATAGTCTTCATCAAGAATTTTTTCAAAAGTGAATATTTTCAATATCGTTCGAAGACATCGCTGATCCCAAGAATCAGTTACCCGACCGCCCCAGGTTATTTCTCCATTGATGTAATAGATAGCTTCCCAGGGAATTTTCTCTACCACTTCGCGGCTTATAAAGAAATCCAAGGTCTTGAGACCACACTCACGATCACTCTCGTTGAATTCATAGGTGATATTCCATCCTAAAGCTCCAAATTTACGTCTCTCCAAGAGAACAGCATGGAATACACATAACCCAAAAACAATGGCACGCCATTTCTCCTGTAACACATGTTGCTCAAAGAAATCGGCATTAATGTCACCCAAAGCACCCAAGACATTAGCTTTAATTCCTTTAGGTGGTTCATTGGTAACTTTAACAGAGTTCTGCAGAACGCTAATGGGAAAACTTTTCTGTGGCATTGATGAAAGAAATAGTCGGAAATCAGGATGAGCTTTAATTTCTCCCAGTGTTATATTGCGAACAATTGTTTCCATTTGACCCATCCACGATGTGGCCAAATGACAATTTTGCAAGAACACCCAGTGACCTAAACGTAAACTCTTTTCAATTAGGGCTTCTGCTATTGGTCCTTGGCCTTGACCCAGGGAGATTGAATAAAATTTCTCCGTATATTTCATTTCATCGGCAAAGCGTAGAAAATTGGCCATTGGATCTGAACCACTGGATAAGACAAAGACCAATGGAGTAACATTCGATGTATCGAGGAATCTGAAGAAGAGAGAAATGAATTTTAATATAAACGACTGAAAAGTAAGGTTTAATAATCAATGTAAATTCCTCTCCCACCAAGATGTACTATAGAAATAAAATTGCGACAAAATTTTCTAGAAAAAAAAATTTTAACAAAATTTTCTATAGAAATAAAATTTTGACAAAATTTTCTATAGAAATAAAATTTTGACAACATTTTCTATACAAATAAAATTTTGACAAAATTGTCTATACAAATAAAATTTTGAGAAAATTTTCTATACAAAAAAAATTTTGACAAAATTTTCGATAGAAATAAAATTTTGAGAAAATTTCCTATAGAAATAAAATTTCGACAAAATGTTCCATAGATATAAAATTTTGACAAAATTTCTATAGAAATAAAATTTTGACAAATTTTCTATAGAAATAAAATTTTGACAAATTTTCTATAGAAATAAAATTTTCACAAAATTTTCTAGAGAAATAAAATTTTGAAAAAAAAATCTACAGAAATAATCTTTTAGACAAAATTTTCTACAGAAATAAAATTTTGACAAACTTTTCTATACAATTAAAATTTTGACAAAATTTTCTATAGAAATAAAATTTTGACAAAATTTTCTACAGAAATAAAATTTTGACAAAACTTTCTATAGAAATAAAATTTTCACAAAATTTTCTGTAGAAATAACATTTTGACAAAATTTTCTATAGAAAAAAAATTGACAAAATTTTCTATAGAGATAAAATTTTGAGAACATTTTCTAAAGAAATAAAATTTTGAGAAAATTTTTTATACAATTAAAATTTTGACAAAATTTTCTATAGAAATAAAATTTTGACAACATTTTCTATAGAAATAAAATTTTGACAAAATTTTCTATAGAGATAAACTTTTGAGAAAATTTTCTACAGAAATAAAATTTTGAGAAAGTTTTCTATAGAAATACAATTTTGACAAAATTTTCTATAGAGATAAAATTTTGAGAACATTTTCTAAAGAAATAAAATTTTTTATAGAAATACTATTTTGAGAAAATTTTCTATAGAAATAAAATTTGGGCAACATTTTCTATGGAAATAAAATTTCGACAAAATTTTCTATAGAAATAAAATTTTGACAAAATTTTCTGTAGAAATAAAATTTTGACAAAATTTTCTATAGAAATAAAATATTGACAAAATTTTCTATACGAATAAAAATTTTGACAAAATTTTCTATAGAAATAAAATTTTGACAAAATTTTCTATAGAAATGAAATTTTGACAAAATTTTCTATAGAAATAAAATTTTGACAAATTTTCTATAGAAATAAAAGTTTACAAAAATTTCTATAGAAATAAAATTTTGACAAATTTTCTATAGAAATAAAAGTTTACAGAATTTTCTATAGAAATAAAATTGTGACAAAATTTTCTATAGAAATAAAATACAGAAATAAAATTTTGAGAAAATTTTCTATAGAAATAAAATTTTGAGAAAATTTTCTATAGAAATAAAATTTTGACAAATTTTCAATAGAAATAAAATTTTGACGAAATTTTCTATAGAAATAAAATGTTGACGAAATTTTCTGTAGAAATAAAATTTTGACAAAATTTTCTACAGAAATAAAATTTTGACAAAATTTTCTATAGAAATAAAATACAGAAATAAAATTTTGAGAAAATTTTCTATAGAAAATTTTGACAAATTTTCAGTAGAAATAAAATTTTGCAAAATGTTCTATAGAAATAAAATGTTGACAAAATTTTCGATAGAAATAAAATTTTGACAAAATTTTCTATAGAAATAAAATTTTTACAAAATTTTCAATAGAAATAAAATTTTGACAAAATTTGCTATAGTAATAAAATTATGACAAAATTTTCTATAGAAATAAAATTTCGACAAAATTTTCTATACAAGTAAAATTTTGAGAAAATTTTCTATAGAAATAAAATTTTGAGAAAATTTTCTATAGAAATAAAATTTTGACAAAATTTTCTATAGAAATAAAATATTGACAAAATTTTCTATACGAATAAAATTTTGACAAAATTTTCTATAGAAATAAAATTTTTACAAATTTTTCTATATTTTCTATAGAAATAAAATTTTGACAAAATTTTCTATAGAAATAAAATTTTCACAAAATTTTCAATAGAAATACAATTTTTACAAAATTTAGAAATAAAATTGTGACAAATTTTTCTATAGAAATAAAATTTTGAGAAAATTTTCTATAGAAATAAAATTTTGAGAAAATTTTCTATAGAAATAAAATTTTGAGAAAATTTTCTATAGAAATACAATTTTACAAAAATTTCTATAGAAATAGAATTTTGACAAAATTTTCTATAGAAATTAAATTTCGACAAAATGTTCTATAGAAATAAAATTTTGACAAATTTTCAATAGAAATAAAATTTTGACAAAATTTTCTATAGTAATAAAATGATGACAAAATTTTCTATAGAAATAAAATTTTGAACATTTTTCTATACAAATAAAATTTTGACAAAATTTTCTATAGATATAAAATTTTCGGCATAAGCCGGCTATCATGTAAAACCTTTTTTCGGAAGGTTCAAGTGTGGTTCATTGTTGGGTTAATGAACTGCCTGAATTTATTCTGATAATTGGTTGATAGTTTTGCTGCAAGTAGAGGATGCTGATGAGGAATGTGGTAATTCCGAAACGTGCGTCCATCCAACCATCTTGCAGTCTATAGGGCTTTGCCCTAATAAATTTGACAAACATTCTTTTCCCCTGTTGGTTAAGCTACACTTGTAGTTTAGTCAATGCATGGTTTTAAGCTGAAATCAAAAAAACAACAATGAAATAAAATTTTGAAAAAATTTTCTATAGAAATAAAATATTGACAAAATTTTCTATAGAAAAAAATTATTGACAAAATTTTCTATAGAAATAAAATATTGACAAAATTTTCTATAGAAATAAAATTTTGATAAAATTTTCTATAGGAATAAAATTTCGCTCAATGAACATAGACAAATTTCTCAACTACATGGCTGAGCAGGTTAATATTCACAGGAAATCTAATGCGGATGAGCCAGTAAGACTGGGAACGATCATATTCACTATCCTGTGATCGTTTTAATCTTCTTCAGTTTTAGACTTTCGCAAATTTCTCAACGAGATGGCTAAGTAGAAAATGAATTAGAATCGTTTTGTGAACACTCATGATTTTAGTCACCTTCACGATGTTAATCATGTTGACTATCCTGTGATCGTTTTAATTTTCTATAGCTATAACGAGGCAGGAATTCCCTCTTTCGGATAACGCTTAAATCTCTTCATTGATTTCACTCACGGACCTTCAATTGTCAGTCCACCAATATCAGACAATTGTCACTATATTTTGCTGGGTTATCTGGATATGGCACATAGAAAACCGAAGTGCGATCTTATTGATATCTCTTTCGGACTAAATCAATCTCAATGATAAAAGAGAAATCCACCATCTATGGTATCACAATGGATATGGTGTGGAGTACATCCATCTCTAACCTACAATATATTGGACTCATGCTGCAGATACACTCCCGGGGTTCTTGAGTTATAACAGGACAGAACATTCTGCAGCGTTAGGAGATCTTGGCCGTGAGAGTTAATGGGAGTCGAAATAAAGTCGACGATGGGACTTATAAGTACTTAGGATAGTCGAGCAATTTTTGCCTTACGTTATATTAGCTAACGACTTCAAATCTCGTATCCGCTTCTTGGAATTTTTTAATGTAGATATTCCTACATAGGTGGTTTCCTCTTCACCTTTCTAGTCCTCGGCGTGAACAAGTTTGCTGTTGACTCGGTGGTAGAACGCTGATATACCCTTCGCAACTAACTGTCCAGCCACCGTGGTGCAACGGTTAGCATGCCCGCCTTGCATACACAAGGTCGTGGGTTCGATTCCTGCTTCGACCGAACACCAAAACGTTTTTCAGCGGTGGATTATCCCACCTCAGTAATGCTGGTGACATTTCTGAGGGTTTCAAAGCTTCTCTAAGTGGTTTCACTGTAATGTGGAACACCGTTCAGACTCGGCTATAAAAAGCAGGTCCCTTGTCATTGAGTTTAACATGGAATCGGGCAGCACTCAGTTATAAGAGAGAAGTTCACCAATGTGGTATCACACTGGACTGAATAGTCTAAGTGAGCCTGATACATCGGGCTGCCACCTAACCTAACCTAAGTGTCCAAGTATAGGTAGGTAGGCCATTATATCTCAAAATACCGTCTTGTCAGTATGAAACTATTATTCGTTGCCTATTCAGAGCCTAAACACCAGATGAATACGAGGGGGAAGTACTCCACCTTGATCCACACCTTATTCTGTGTTAATGGGTTTGTTACATTTCTGGGTGTGGGTAACAACAGACAGCCACTTTAGAAATTGTACTAGTAAAGTACGAACGGCACATATAACAGAGAAAGACCAAGATTCGAAAGGCAGGCACCGTGGTATGGTTAATTAAGAATCGGATAAGAGAGAATTTCACCACTTGTGGCATTACAAAAACGGGAAATTTTTACTTGAAAAGTATACTTGGAAGAATTTGGATGTATACTATGCTCTAGGATGAAAAGATGGCCTACATACGGATGTCTACATGTTTTTAAGAATAGAGGTTCCATCGTAACCGTTTCACAGGATGGAGACCCATTGCCTTAAACGAAAAGTCACCGGTGTAGTTACATAAAAATCCAACAAAGATGACATACTCCAATGTTCAACTGAAATATCAACTCTGGATTCTGGGCAGAGTATATATATAAACTGGTTTGTTTTAAGGAAATTTCTACAAGCACATTCATGTCCCCAGTAAGTACTTACACAACCTTAAGTTGGCTTCCTTCGGCAGAGACTTCTGTAAAATGACGGCCAATGGTAACCCTCAAGTATACGACGACATTTAGAAGGAATCGTTCTTTACGAAAAACTCTAATGAACATCAGCTTTTGGAAGTTGGTCAAACGGTTATTCCAATAGTCCTTTGGCACAGTCTTGGATCCAGCGAAATTAAAGATCTGATAATAAAAACGCATATAAATAAAAATCCCATCAAACATATATATAGTACCTACCTCTCGATTGTCATCAATTTCTAAATAGAACGGATCATCTAATCTCTCCGTGAATTCCCGAAAAGCAGGGAAATTTTCTTCTAAATACAAACACACTTCCCATTCAAAATCGCTGAGTTTTAAATGAGCTGGTTTGATTTTCTCTGGAACATTACCCACAACACCACGTGTAAGAAAATTGAATTCCTGAGAACTTACTCGTCCCTCTTGTCTCTCTATGGCTTGTGAGAGTAGGAAACTATAGATAAGTTTATGATTTTCAAAAAGACCTCGTGAAACATTGTCATACAACGCTTTTAATTCATCCAATTTTAGTTGAGCTATTCGCTCTTCCGTATCCATTTTTGGATGTTCTATTCGTATTACCGAGCAAAATACTTGAGAGAAATATTTTAAGCTATACTGATACATTGGATCAATTTCAGCAAGACTGGCTATGACAAAATAGAGAATAGCTCCGCGGGAGGCTAAATTACGATATTTCTCTCGGGTCGCTGTAATAACTTTTTCCGTTTCTTCGGTGTCCACCAAACGGGTAGCTATGATCAGTGAAGTTTCCTGGAAAATTAAAAAAGGTTAATTAAAGAAGTATTTTCACAATTTTCAAGATCATATCAATTCTATATAACATTTTCATGATAGGTTTTAACAAGAAAATTGGAGTATCTCTACTCTCTTTTGGAGAAAATTTGGCGCTGAGCCGAGTAGGTTTGGTTTCGTAAGTGAACATGCACCTTCTGGTCCTTGATTATAGTCGAATGTTTTCTACACAGTTGCCGATTTCTATCAAGTAGGGATTGAAACACATGCGATTGCCGTATATTAAACTTGCCGAAGGAAATCATGTTCCTCTAGTTCAAATACAACATTAAACTAATCTTGTTTTCGGCGATAGAACTTCAATAGATCCCGTTGAGACCTGTCTGAGACAATGCCTGATATAGAGCCTATATTTTGATAGAAATTGTGAGAATACGACTTGTTTTCCCTGGAAACCAAGTACAGGATATGATGGTTTAAACACTTATCTCGGAGCCATTTTGGAGTTAGAATTGGCTGTTTACTCCTCTGGAACTATCGTCAGCGAAAAAAATTTAACTCTTTCACGTCTTCGGATGTAGATTTTAGATGAGACCTGGTTGTTGCGTAGCCTGATATAGAGCCTCTATAAAATACGACTTGTTGGTCATGAACGATGGATGCTTAAGCTGATTTCGTCACAATTAGGGTAGCCATGAACACATGGAAATATGAGGGTTTTTACTTAATTTATTTCAGATACTCCCTATGGAAAAGGCTGGATTTTAAGATTATTAGATTAATGCTGACCAGATATGGGGAATATAGGATAGATTCCCTACTTTGGGGTTTCCAATTTCTCTACTACGATTTCTTAGTTAAACAATTTGTGCAGGACACCCGCCTGGACTTATAAATGAAGACCCAATGCTTCGTCCCGCCCGAGGTGTGATTCATGGAGGGACTGAATATTTAAGTGAGCCTGAATCAAAACGGACTGCCACTTTAACCTAATGGAGTGAAGAGTTATTGCGCCGAGCAAATTCCAAGGACAACTATTAAGACTTCAGTGTCTTAAATGTCTACACGCGGAGGTAAGCATCGTCTTTACCGTATCCATTATTCACACGTCGGCCACGACAAATTTGTAGACGAATTGGGGAGTCTGTTTGAGTACTCAATCCAAATGTTTCACCATCAACATGGAGGTTTCATCGATGACTTCCGTATAACTTTAGAATGTGCAGTGTCCCAAATGTCTACTTGTCCAGTGCAGTGTCCCAATTCCTTGGCTCAATATCATTCCATCAATTTTCCAGACGTCGGCCATGACGAGCAGACGTTTAGACAAATTGGGAGTATGGTCATTTACTCAATCCAAATATTTCCACAACAATACCGAGGTTCTATCAGTTACTTCCGTATAATCTGTCCGTGTAATCCTTTCTTGGCTCAACATCATTATATCAAATTTCGGGCGTCGGCCATTGCGAGCAAATTGGAGTGTCTAGTCTTGAACTCAATCCATCCTCCTTCATCAATGAGTTCTGCACTATTCCATGTTTGTCTCAATGAAACTCCTGTAGACGAATTGGGGAGTCTGTTTGAGTACTCAATCCAAATGTTTCACCATCAACATGGAGGTTTCATCGATGACTTCCGTATAACTTTAGAATGTGCAGTGTCCCAAATGTCTACAGTATCATTCCTTGGCTCAATATCATTCCATCAATTTTCCAGACGTCGGCCATGACGAGCAGACGTTTAGACAAATTAGGAGTATGGTCATTTACTCAATCCAAATATTTCCACAACAATACCGAGGTTCTATCAGTTACTTCCGTATAATCTGTCCGTGTAATCCTTTCTTGGCTAAACATCATTATATCAAATTTCGGGCGTCGGCCATTGCGAGCAAATTGGAGTGTCTAGTCTTGAACTCAATCCATCCACCTTCATCAATGATTTCTGCACTATTCCATGTTTGTCTCAATGACACTACTGTAGACGAATTGGGGAGTCTGTTTGAGTACTCAATCCAAATGTTTCACCATCAAAATGGAGGTTTCATCGATGACTTTCGTATAACTTTAGAATGTGCAGTCTCCCAAATGTCTACAGTATCATTCCTTGGCTCAATATCATTCCATCAATTTTCCAGACGTCGGCCATGACGAGCAGACGTTTAGACAAATTGGGAGTATGGTCATTTACTCAATCCAAATATTTCCACAACAATGCCGAGGTTCTATCAGTTACTTCCGTATAATCTCTCCATGTAATCCTTTCTTGGCTCAACATCATTATATCAAATTTCGGGCGTCGGCCATTGCGAGCAAATTGGAGTGTCTAGTCTTGAACTCAATCCATCCTCCTTCATCAATGAGTCCTGTACTATTCCATGTTTGTCTCAATGACACTCCTGTTTATTGCAAGGTAGAAATGGCTTTCACATACTGAGGGGGAGGGTCAGATGCTGGAGTGGAAAAAAAATCGTTGTGATTAAGATCTTTGTTGGAGATGTACTTCGATTCTGTCCACTGACTCCATATACCGGTTACATCTTACACATATGTCTCGCCCATTTATTCGGTTTCAGTTGGGTTTCATAATATCACGGATCAGGAATATTTATACTGTGGTTGGGGATACACAAAGAAAGTATTCCATTAATTATCATAATCTCACCTTGGCATCGTTTAAAGTTTCCACCAGTTCTTCATCATCCAAAATATTTCCTTTTGAATTAAACAATAATTTCAAAACTTTATCTTCCAAAGCAAGTAATTGCTGCTTATCGGCATTAATTTTTACTATTAAATCATTTCGTTGAACTTCCATGGCTGGTAGTTCTATGGCCACAATATCTCTGAAAATGTAAATAATAAAATGATCACAAATCCAAACGTTTCTTTTCCCATTTTCAACTTACGCCAATAGTTGATCTTCCAAACCAGTCTCCGTAACCATAAAGTTCACTAAGGTTACATTTATACATATCTCTGGTAAATAATGAGGATTTGCCAATTTTGTAGTCATATACAATTTAAATTTATCATCATAGTCGATTATAACATCGCCCAATTTCAAATAGGTTCTACCCTCAAAGACATAGGTTTCACGTTGTAAAACTGGTCTTATTGAAGGATCTATGGTTTCACTGATATCCTCCAATAGTATGGGATAACCTTGACGTATACAATTTTCCATAACCCTCAATAGATTACTGTCATTCATTTTGAGAATGTGTAAATTATTTGATTTTTCCATATTGCGAATCCAACGATTCGCTTGTTCTTGAGGATCTATCATTAAAGGCCATCGTAGAGCTCTTGTGGCATATAAACCATTTTCTATGGAGATATCATCTTTCGGTAGGCCATCCATAGTCCATTGACGTATTTCATAGGGATCACCAAGTACTTTAAGTAAATGAAATTCAGAACTTGAGGGTATTTGTTGTTCACGACACTTTTGAACCCATTGAGAGCATAGGTCATAACGATATTCAGTGGAAAAGGCTCCCAAATAAGCAACACAAGCAGCAGACACCAAAATGTCGCCTGGAACATTGGCCAGTTCTTGAGTGAGGGTCTACAGGTAAGAAAATTTGTAAAGTTCAATTTAACGCATTTGTCTTCTCTTCATCATCTTACCTCTACAGTGTCCTTCCATCGTATTTGCTCATCGGCCAAAGCTGAAGTTAGTCTTCCAGCTCGATTAAGACGACCGTATGTAAGATCCACTGAATCCTGTATTACTTGAAATTCACGACTCCTCTGATCAATATTATCTCGGAGAGCTTGAATTTTAGCCTCAACCGCTGCTAGTTCCTGTTGTTTGGCCCTCAATATGGCCATAACTTCTTTTAGTTCACTTTCAGCGGCTTCTTTGCGACGAATTTTGGGTTCTACTACCTTATACACCTTGGCAAATTTATCCATAGCAATGACCCATAAACTCACCGATTTGGCAACCTTCGAAACTTTTTCGAATTTCTGGACAAAGTATAGGAGTATTGGAAGAGGTCAATGAACAAATATTTGTATGATTTCACTTACTGCTGGTACAAAATCCTTGTGATCAATATATTTTTTCACTTTTTTCAGAGTCTCTTCTTTAATATGTTCTTTGTCGAATTCAAACAGTCGTTTGATGAAATTGACGTCAGCCATAATGGTTTTAGCTGAAGCCCATGTAGGTCTGAAAGAGAGAACACGGAGTTTGAAATAAAATTTTGGATGGGAAGAAAGATAAACTTTGCGTGCCAAGTGTGACGATTAAACGAGACTAAATGGAAAATTGTTACGAAGATGAATCAATGATGGGATAAGCGATAACGGGTTTGAGAGCAAAGATATTTTCCGTCTGCTAGACAATGGTACGAATTTACGAATGCATGGAACGAATGTATTTATGAATTTATAATGAATGACTTTGGGGATATTAGGGCTGTTTTCTTTTTGCACTGGATGCAACATTTGTATGGGCTATCCAGAACATCGTTGCACTGGTGTTCTATCCAGAACATCTCATCAGTGCAAGTCGCGCCGATGTTGCCAGATTGTATTTGGATAAAGTAACGCTTCTTCGATTCACAATAGCAATTTATTGTGACTATTTTATCGAAAAACATGAAATTCAAAGTGATACAGTGTCATAAATAGTCGCAGCAGTAAATATTTATTACTAATTGGAGCAATTCATACATTAAAAATGCAAGATTTCACTTCTTTTCTGTGATTGTTTGTAAACAGCTGATGACAGTGTTGCATATTTTTGGAGATGTCCTGGATAAACGAGTACTCCGTTTTCTTTTAGTCCTTAACGGCTTAGCATATCCAGTGCTAAAAGAAAACAGCCCTATTGTAGAGGATTCTGTATGACTCGGAAGTGTAGTGAGGGCGATAAAGGGCGCTGCAAGAGAAGAACTTAGGAACGCCAGGTCCATTAAATCCGGGCTAAGGTAAGGGAATGGGCGGCAACCCAAATAGGCAATTTAAAAGGCCATCTATTCCTAACAGTGCAGCAAAATACTGGTGTGGAAGACAACCACCAGTCGGCGGTAATGAGGGGGGCTGCCTAGGAATAGCGGGGTATAGTTTTGTACCAAAGAATATTCCTATGTGACAGCATTGCCTACTGAACTGCTTCCTTGTGAACCCGCCTCAGTGCCGACTGTATTCCCCCATTGCTGTTGTCTCCGATCAGATGACCAATAATTGCTTCCTAAAGTCAAACGGGATATGGGTGGTGAAACGCAATAATGTGCCGCGGATTGCCCCGTCTGTCACTCCGAGACATCGGTACAGCACAATCCCAAAATGCTTTCGGCGATTCGAACTCATCACCCACCAGCACTTGGAAAAGTGCAGTGGGGAAGGCCAGCCAAGGAGGGCACCCTTTGAAGTTCCTAAAGCCATCCGGTTCGAATATAGAAAGGATAAACAATCAATCACTTGTTCGGAGAGATCAATCAAGAGATTGAGAGCGATATTTCTTCCTAGTAGTGCAGCATTGTACTGGGGTGGAATGACAGGAGCCTGCCAACAGATTATTGATATCCCAGCTAAAATCTGGTATTTCCAGGTATGTGAACAGTCACATCTCCCGTTTGAACTTGGGAATACAAAATGTATGCATGAAATGTGGATATTAACCTCGCATCACGAGGCCTTTTTTGGCCTGTCCGCATCAAGTAGAGGTAGATCGCTTCCTCGAACAGGATGTATATCAACTACTCTCAATGTATATTTTTTTCCTCTCTTCCCTTATGTTTTCAAATACGTACGAACCAAGGGCAACAACCAAGACGAACCTCATTCGAGAGGGTTCCTCACCAAGTTATAAAACAAACGGGGTGTTTAGAAGCTGTACGAGCGATTTTGGGAGACCAACCGAACTTCAAATATAATTCCGTAGACCGGTATTAAATCATGGTATAAAAATAAAACAAAATCCCTCCACGCCAGATCTATACTAAAGGCTATGGAGATTTGAATTAACCATCGATGGAACATATGTATATCTAGGCTTGAGTAGGTTGGTATCTGTCTTTTCAATAACTTAATAGCGTAAATTCCCTTCATCTTCTTGCCGGACTAACCCAGTCCTTGCCCAGGAACCAAGGATTGGGTTACTAATTATCTGTACGAGCGCCAGTGATATGTGATAAGAAGTCAAGACCCTGTAGGGTGACACAGGAGTTCCCCATCTTGGGGACCTATCCTCTATTCCACCTCTCCTAACAACCTAGCTGAAGTACATATTTCCTATCTGCAACCAAGGGCCACATGGCACGCGTCAACTTCTCGCTTGTCAGTTAAACCTACCCGACGCAGAGTTCCTTGATCTGGATACAAGATCAAGTAACAAAGCGCATAACGAAAAATGTATGAAATCACAATAAACTATTACAACAATAAAACAAATTAATTGTTTAAAATATTCTCAAATTCGGTACAGTCCCTCAGTCAACGGAAATTCTTACTATAGTAGGAATTACTTACTTTGCCCCCAATAGAATACATACAGCTTCCATGACAAATTGCACCAAAGCCGGTGGCGTAGTAAAAGACTTCAACTCATTGATATCAGCTTTTGTTAATCCCTTCAAGGCCTCTTCAGATTCTTTTAAAGCGGGCATAGCAATTTCCAAATCCTTATTAGCATCATCAGACATAGCTTGACAGACTGCAGCTTTCTCTTTGGCGCTGGCTTCATCCCTCACTACACTTTCCTTGACCAAATCGGCTTGTTTGGTATCAACAGCCAAACGTTCAAGTAAAATTTTCATATTGGCCGATTTTTCATCCAATTGAGGGACCATAACTTCTAATTCTTTTTGCATTACAGCAATCTTAGAAATTGAAGAAACGGATTTAAGATTTAAAATCAAACAGGAATATATGATTTGAGCAATCTTACAATTTCATTTGTTTCCAAAATCTTATTCAAACCATTGGCTATACGTGTCCTCTTGTTGGTTAGCTCTAGAGTTTTATGCTTTAGCAAATTTTGATATAATTTCAAAAGTTCCAAATAACTGCTGGGAGTAATGTAGTAATGACGTTTCATTTCTTTGTAAAATTTCACTGAAGCATCTTCAACGGTTTTATGCATAAACACTGTTGTCGTGGCCAATGCCTTACATTCTTCGGGAGTGGAAGTGATTTGAGCCAATAGCCCTAAGGCTACAGAGTATAAAGCTTCGGTGGGCCAATTGGAAAACCAATCAATAGTGGTACAATTAACCAAAGAAGGAAACATTCGACATCGTCTGCGGAAAGCATCACCCACAGGTGACATGGAAAGTACTACGTGTAAGTTATTGCGGACACGATTGATGAAAAATTTGTAGATAGTATCACGGGAACAACCCTAGAGAGAGGTAGAACGAGGGATTAGCTATGCTATGTTTAACCTAAAGTTTTGTTGACTTACCTCCTTATTGGCGGCATTACATTGATCACGGGCATCCAAGATAATCTTCTCATAATCATCACCTTCAAAAAGATTGGGCACTTCTCCTGAATTCAAAATATTATTGATATCCTCCAAGAATTCTTCTTCCACAATTTGAGTATCGATCATTAAGAAGACCACAGGTTGGTTATCAATCTTTAAGAAAGAAACTAAAAGATTAGTCTACCAAAAGTCTGGATATTCTCCTGTTTGTACTTACCCCTGCTTGCCTATATATCATCTTCAAATCCTCATGGAATCCATTTATATCATAGTTCCTTTTCAATTCAATTTGCATACATTTGTACTCATTAACATGGGCAGCCAACTTCGTTAGGGATTGCTTACCCATTCCTGCCACACCTACCAGTAGGCCATTACCTCGATCACTCCTCAAGAGTCTTGCCAGTCGCACTGTATGTTCCAAAGCATCTTGGAATTGTATCAAATGCATACGTTTTCCTGTCATGCTATTATAATCCTCAATATAATCCATTAGAATACTCTCCAATTTGCCATGGTCTTTGATTTCCTCATAGATACGATCAGCTTTTGCCTTACCAAAGACCATAAAATCACCAAAGAGTATAGGAGGTTCTCCAGCATGATAGACCTCCCTGTTGAAATGTTTCAAACACACTTCATCCATGATCTTCTTAAAGAGATCCCTATCAATGTCATTGATCAAACGGTCATGGAAAACCCGAGTAGTTTCATGATAGAACAAACGCAATATCTGCATTTCATTGTTGTAATGAAGATTACTAGCCTGTAGGATACCCTGGATACATTTGGATAAATCTCGAAGATTGAATATATAATGGGATTTGTCAGGAGTGGGTAACATTTCCTGAGCAATACGCATATAAACCTCAACACAGGCATGGACAATGGGCTCAGATAGAGGTCTTATGGATGAGGAGAAACTTTCGAAGAATCTACAAAACAAGGAATAGTAAGAGTTTCGACTTGAATAATTGTTAGTATTCCTTCGGAATACTTACCCTGTTAGAATTCCATTGAATATTGTAGTCAATGTCTCATCATTTGGTTTGGGCAAAGCAAATAAAGCAAAATGTCTTACGAAACGAGGAGTCAAAGGATTACGACCTCCTCCCGGTGGAGCACAGGCGCAACCCAATACAACATCGACTATTTCTTTCCAAAAAAGTTTCTCACGATCATAGAAACCCTTGAAATCTAAAAATTGTCTGAAATATCCACATCCATCAGCAAATTTATATTGAAGTTTTTCATTTGTCATCTTACCTCAATAGCTCTATAGCCGGTTGACTACCATAAGTATCTAATTTTGGCATATTTACATCATCAATGAATACTATCACAGATTTTCCTATGGGAGCTCCCAATTGGGTACGTTTACGTTTCTCCAGAGGACCCTCGATCATTTCCTGAGTTCGTTGGCTACTTGTCTGAGCAGAAAAGTTAATTTGTATTGGTACTATATTACCTAGGGATAGTTTCTTCAAAGTTGATACGGCGAGTACAGTTTTACCAACTCCCGTCTCACCGGTAAACATAACGGGAAATTTTCGTTGAAATAATAAATCAGAGATATAACTGAAAAGCAATACAGAAGTAAATAAAAGAAGTCATGATTAAGTGTGTAACAGATTTTATGAATTTAAGTCGCTTGAAACATTATGTTAAAATATGATATATTTTATGTGTAAATAATATTCTGTTTTTTTTTTTGTAAAATCACAGGTGTTCATTTAATGCCTCTAGAAAGTAGTTTTGTTTTGAAAGAAATTTTATTATAAAATTTATATAAACATTGAAATCGTAATGATTTCCTCAAATAAAATTCTCGAGACTAATAGATACTGGGGTGACCTGAAAAGTATTAAGGATAAACGACGCGGATCATATATTTTAGTCAAATTGGTATTGCTTAAAAAAAGAAAACATTTCCTATGACATCAGTCGTGGCGCAATGCCCGCCTTGCATACACAAGGTCGTGGGTTCAAACCCAGTTTCGAACAAACACCAAAAAGTTTTTTAGCTGTGGTAATCCACACCTCAGTGATGCTAGTGACATTTCTGAGTGTTTCAATGCTTCTCTAAGTGGTTTCAGTGCAATGTGGAAGGCCGCACAGTAGCATAATTAACATTCTAGTTTGACGCATTTGGCTAAGCACGGATATAAACATAATACATCGTTGGAAAGGTATTTGAGAGAGCAAGTGAGTTCACAGCGCTGTAGTTTGTCTGCACACCGTAGAGGGCTCTTTTTCGTCTGCAATTTAGTGATTTTTTAATTTGGCTTTAATTTATTTTCTTTCCTTGATGAAACACCTCTTTTGATGAAACACCAAATATTGAAAAAAAAAGATATAAAATTCAATAAATCTACACCTTTTTGTAATGCAAATTGACTGATTTGAGAAATATGAAGCGAGAGAAATTTTAATGCAATTGTACAAAAGAGAAGATTTATCAGGCAAAATTTGAAGCAAGTCATGGCTTTTGAGGCCATATAGGTTCAAATCGGCGAAAGATATATATGGGAGCCATATCTAAATCTGAACCGATTTTAGCCAAGTTTGGTACATATACCATTAAACGTAGGTTAGGTTAAAGTGGCAGCCCGATTAAGATTCAGGCTCACTTAGAATATTCGGTCCATTGTGATACCACATTAACTAAAAGTACCTATTACATATTGGCACTTCTAGTTTTAACTGCCGAACTTTCTCGATTATTTTCTTCTGTTTAACCAACCAGATTGCTCCAAAAACATTAGCAGACTGCTTAAGTTAACGTTTTCCAGGTCCGCCAGTAATCTGAAGCTATATGCCCCTAAAATTTGCTTACGCATTGTGATACCACATTAACTAAAAGTACCTATTACATATTGGCACTTCTAGTTTTAACCGCTGAACTTTCTCGATTATTTTCTTCTGTTTAACCAACCAGATTGCTCCAAAAACATTAGCAGACTGCTTAAGTTAACGTTTTCCAGGTCCGCCAGTAATCTGAAGCTATATGCCCCTAAAATTTGCTTACGCCTTACACAAAATGCAGGACACTCACACAAAGAGGTGTTTTATTGATTCCTTTTCCTCCGCATCATGACAGCTCATACAATAGTCATTATACTTCGCACCAATAGTTTTTGCAAAATCGCCTATCAGGCAGCGACCTGTTATGGCAGATATCAGGAGTGATATCATGATGATGAGGCATACCAACAGATTCTAGTTCCCCTGGAATATGTAAGGTAGTTCCTAGCCTTGCTAGCTCATCTGCTTCGCAGTTCCCCGGTATGTTCCTATGGCCAGGCACCCATATTAGGTGAATATTGTGCTGCTCAGCAATCTGATTGAGAGATTTGCGGCAGTCGATCGCCGTTTTCGAGATGAGGAACACAGAGTCCAAGGATTTTATTGCAGGTTGACTGTCTGAGTATATATTAATGCCAATATTGTTTGGAGCATTACTTCTCAGCCAATTCACCACTTCTCTTATTGCTAATATTTCAGCCTGAAAAATATCGAGCTCGGATGGACGTTATTGAACGCCCCTTCGATGTCTAGAAACGCCACGATTGTGTATTCTTTGATAGATAATGAGCTTTCAATAAAGCTGACTAGTTCATGTAATGCGGTCTCAGTAGACCTGCCCTTCGAGTATGCATGTTGTCGTTTCGAGAGAGCAAACTTGAATCGACGCTAGTTCTAAGATAAATATCTATCATCCTCTTCAGAGTCTTAAGTAGGAATGATGATAAGCTGATTGGTCGGAAACCCTTCGCATTCGAGTGAGAGGCTTTTCCCGCTTTAGGTATGAAAACGACCTTTGATTCCCTCCACTTTCCTGGAATATATGCTAAGTTGATACATCCTATATATATCGCCGACAACCAGGGGATAATTCTGTCAGCCACCGCTTGTAACTCCGGAGTAATTCCATCAGGTCCGGGGGATTTGAATGATCCAAAGCTATTTAACGCCCATTTTATTCTAGATTTCGATACAATTTCTTCGATAGGAAACGACCGCTGAGCCACTGTGGCACCGCCAGTACATGGTTCAACCGTCTGATTTCCGGGAAAATGTATGTCCAATAGTACCTCCAGAGTCTCCTCACTGGACGTTGTCCAATTGCCCTCCGATGTTTTAATGAAACCTGGAGCGGAGTTTGTGGAGGCTAGCACCTTCCGTAGTCTGGAAGCCTCGGACGTATTCTCAATGCTGCTGCAGTAATCATTCCAAGAGTTATGCTGAGCCTTTCTCAGTTCTCGTTTGTATCCTCTCAGATTCTTCTTGTAAGCGTCCCAATCCACAGGAGCTCTGGTGGACTTTGCTTTGTTAAAGAGCTTCCTGCACGATTTCCTCATATTACCTAACTCCGTAGACCACCATGGTGGTCGATTTTTCCCCTTTGGCTTCCCTCTAGGGCATGCAGCTTTCAGTGAAATGTTGAAGGCGTTAGTAATCCTCTCCACTGCACAGTGCTCATATTTGTCTCTGGTATTTCCGGTATCATCATATTGAACGATTCCCTATACCTATTCCGGTCAGCTTTCCTAACATTTGGCGGAAATATGGTCTTGTCTAACAACCAAGCAAACACTTATCCCTAATGGTCTATAATTATATATAGCCCCTATATAAACCGATCCCCAAATTTGACCTCCGGAAGCTATTGGAAGAGCAAAATTCATCCGATCTGGTTGAAATTTGGTACGTGGAGTTAGTATATGGTCTGCATCCATCATGCAAAAATTGGTCCATATCGGTCCATAATTATATAGTCCTCATATAAACCGATCCCCAGATTTGATTTCCGGAGACTCTTGGAGAAGTAAATTTTATTTGATCCGGTTGAAATTTGATACGTGGTCTAAGTATTTAGTCTTTAAAAACCATGCAAAATTCGTCCATATCGGTCTAATTATATATAGCCCGCATAAAAACCGATCCACCGCTGCTCGAAAGTTGCTCTGCGGTATTTTGGCCCATCCTCGCGAATTGCAGACTTGAAATGATCGACACTTTGGTATTTTTAGTGCCAATCTCACACTTTAACATGCTATGGTGACAAAATCTCAACGGATTAAGATCCGAAGATTTTGGAGGTCATTGTGCGGTAGAAATTAAGCGAGGAACCTCATTTAGGACTGTCCATGATCTGCCGCCGAAATGTTTGTATATTCAAGGCTTCAATACTGTCTTTAGGACATTTTCCTGACGATATTCGGCATTTATTTTGTTGATGAATCCGAGCAGGAAGCGACCATCGGCCGTTACGACAGCCCACACCATTGCCATCGGCGGCGCTGGAGTTCTGGCGCCCAATCGAAAGTGTAAATTTTAAGCAGACTTCTTTGGCAAGAAAATTCGATTATTATGTTTGTTCACAAACTGATCTATTTGGAATGGCTTCTCATCGGAGAAACCCAAATTTGGCGATTGACCACTTTCGTGCAAGCAGTCTAACTTTCTTTTGCATAGACGAATTTTCACAATTTTTGGAACTTCAATGGCTTTAGTCCAAGCACCGACAGTGGACACATTTTTTATGTTAATTGAACTAAAGTTGTTTAAAACGTTTGTAAGTTTCACAACCAATCTTATAATATTTTAAAAATATGATATTCCTATATGAAAATATATCTTTAACATCATATAAATATTGGTGTATTGTGAGGCGGAGTAGACTATTCCACATTTTTTAAATGTACTTACCCATATTTGGTCGTATCTATAGTTGGCACTTGCATATCGAAATATTTGTCGTCGGGATTGAACACAAACTGATCAATGATGCCTGACCATAATTCCCAATTGCGAGTTGCCATATTTATACGATAATCCCACAACGAACCTTCTGCAGGAAACCTAAAATAAATAATAGGGTTTCAATACATTATCTCGACAATGATTGAACTACGCTCACATCCAGAGAAGGAATGTGATCACCGCAAATATGTTTCAAGAGCAAAATATTATTTTTGGACGGCGAATATGGAACATGTTTGTAGCAACCATGTTATTTTCTCGAAAATTGTGTAACTGATTTTTATGTTTGCCGAGAAAACAATATTTTTGTGCAAAAATAACATTGTGCTCTTGAAAAATATTCGGGGATGATC
The DNA here is from genome assembly GCF_050003625.1 of Haematobia irritans. Lineage (NCBI taxonomy): Eukaryota > Metazoa > Arthropoda > Insecta > Diptera > Muscidae > Haematobia > Haematobia irritans. Next base: position 195,465,985 of record NC_134399.1, on the reverse strand, counting down.
ATATTCCTCTCTACATGCATTTATTATTCATGAGCCATCATGGGACACTATCTGCAATACTTACTCTTCAGATCCCATTGTTTGCTTTATTAAATTTTCATAGGCGATTTTGTCATTGTCTTTGAAATTCGAAGACTGTGACCACAAAACACTCCACATAAACATTTTCGTTAGAAGAGATTTATAGTCGCCCTCCTCCATATCATGCCATCGAATCATTTCTATCAAAGACGATAATAATTCCAAACAAAGATGAACTTTAGAACTGGTCACTTGATTGATGACAAAGGAGCCATGTTTTTTCGATAAATCCAAAAGTGTTTGAAAATGACTCTTGAATAAATCATAAAGATATGCCAATTGTTGTGATTGTATTTTATTGTGAATATCACCAGCTTTCCAAGAATCCAATAAAGGTAACCAACCAAGATCATCGGGATCTACATAGACCATACCACAACGTGAGACAGTAGCTGGTGAAGCTTGAACCAGATCTTGCACCTCGAATACCATATGAACCCAAGAGGTGAGTTTAATACGTTCCGAGTTGGCTAAACAAAGCATTTTATTGTCATCCAAAACCGTATTGAGATTTTCAATCCATACAGCATCGACAGGACCATCATTGACAATCCATTGATGAATTTCCTCTGGAAAATAAAATAAGACAAGTATATACGGCCGTAAGTTCGGCCAGGCCGAAGCTTATGTACCCTCCACCATGGATTGCGTAGAAACTTCTACTGAAGACTGTCATGCACAATCGAAATACTTGGGTTGCGGTAATACTTGCCGATGGCAAGGTATCTTAAAACTTCCTAACACCGTAATATATACCACATAGTCCATACGTGGTATATATTAAACTAAACAAGGCCGATTAAATACGTATATAATTAAGTTTAATGTTTCTATAGAAATAAAATTTTGACAAAATAAAATGTTGACAACATTTTCTATAGAAGTAAAATTTGGAAAATATGGTCTATAGGAATAAAATTTTGACAAAATTGTCTATAGAAATAACATAAAAGTTTGACAAAATTTTCTATAGAAATAACATTTTGACAATGTTATATATAATTACGGACCGATATATATAATTACGGACCGATATGGACCAATTCTTGCATAGTTGTTAGAGACCATATACTAACACCACTTACCAAATTTCAACCGGATCAGATGAATTTTGCTCCTCTAAGGGGCACCGGAGGTCAAATCTGGGGATCGGCTTATATGGGGGCTATATGTAATTATGGACCGTTATGGACCACTTTTGGCATGGTTGTTAGAGACAATATACTAACACCACGTACCAAATTTCAATCGGATCGGATGACTTTTGCTCCTCTTAGAGGCTCCGGAGGTCAAATCTGGTGATCGGTTTATATGGGGGCTATATATACTTATGGGCCGAGGTGGACCAAATTCTTGCATGGTTGTTAGAGACCATATACCATCACCATGTACCAAATTTCAGTCGGATCGGATGAAATTTGCTTCTCTTAGAGCAATCGCAAGCCAAATTTGGGGGTCCGTTTATATGGGGGCTATACGTAAAAGTGGACCGATATGGCCCATTTGCAATACCATCTGACCTACATCAATAACAACTACTTGTGCCAAGTTTCAAGTCGATAGCTTGTTTCGTTCGGACGTTAGCGTGATTTCAACAGACGGACGGACATGCTCAGATCGACTCAGAATTTCACCACGACCCAGAATATATACTTTATGGGGTGTTAGAGCAATATTTCGATGTGTTACAAACGGAATGACAATGACAGTTAATATACCCCCATCCTATGGTGGAGGGTATAAAAATAATAATTGGACGAACTGATTTCATGATTTTCTCCCTTTTTACCTTCTACATTAACAGCTGTTCGTACGGCTAATCCCAGTAAACCATCTTGCCATTCCAAAGTTTTGGGATCCACATAACCATAGAGCTCATTCATTGTCACCGCTTTGGGATTCATACATTGTATGGTAACAGGTCTAAAATGTGGCCCCTCTATTTGCCTTTCATATAAATTTCCTAAGGCAAATTCTAAAGCATGCAAAACAGTTGATTTACCACCTCCAGTGGGACCCACCAGCATAACACCCCATCGTACACACATGGTCTCATATAACTGTATACATTTCCTTAGAGTAGCATGAACAGGTTGAAGATTTTTCTCTTGAAGACCCACTACCAAGCTTTCCTCCAATTGAGGATGTGATGAATCGGGTAATTCAACTCCAGGAAATAGATCACTAAGTATACCCAAAAACAGTATAGCATCATCGGCTAAGAACTTCGGAATATTTGAATCTCTCAATGCAGCAATCAATGTTATATCCTCCCTTTGATCGGGAGCAGCTCTTTTCAATGAGCCAGCCATTACAAGAACAGATTTTACAGCTCTCATACCAAAATCATAATGATTTTGTTGACTCAATTGCTCGGAGCATAATTTATACATCTGGACCATTTTATGGGCTAAACTTTTTGGATCTTCGAAACCTTCCGAATAGAGAATAACTTCAGCAATGAGAGCATAATCGGGTACCATCATAGATATGGGACGGAATAGAGCTTTAAGATTGTCGGGAAGTTCAGTACGGCCGGCGTAACCAGGATTCATTGTAATAAAAACGGCACATGATTTATTCAGCTTAATCTCACGGCCCTCAAAAATGAATCTGTAAATGAGAGAAAATAAGTTTGTAAGTAATTTTTGGTGTATATTGATTTTATAGAAAAGTCCCGAGATAAATTTCCACACGATTTCATTCATTAAAAAAATTATAAAAGCCATGAAAATGTTTATTAATAGTAGGAAATAATTCTTAATGCACAGTGTGCCAGTATTTTCTGGCTCTTGTCCCTATTTATGGACGCTTTCGCCCCCATAAATCGCCAAATTAAATTAAAATTCCTATACATTTTTTACACCTTTTTAATAAAAAATTTATAAATAGGCTCTGCTGTAGAAAATACTTACACGCAAAGAAAAAAAACGTTTGGAAAACGTGTACCGAAAACGTTTTTCTTTTGTTAGAGTTTTTTGAATTGCTTCGTTTGTTACAAAATGTTAATTTTTTTAATAAAAAAAGTTATTTTTGAACCAACAACATAGTCCATTTCGTTTATATCAAACACTGTTCCTTTCTGTCTTTAGGTTTTTAATAAGACACATTTTACAGTTCATACACCCTCAAAAAAAATCGCTTCTTTAACATATGTTCCAAACATATTTTGCAGGAAGCACATATATTATTGCATACTGCCGAAACATTAATATGTTTGTTTTATGTGAACATATGTTTGGAAGCATTTTGAGCCAAAAATATTATATGCTTGGAAGAATTTTTCCCAAACACGATTGTGCTCATTCCCTAACATACTCGTAATTTTCACTTCCACGAAATTTTTTAGTTATTGGCACCTTTTTCTGTAATACAAATAATGTTCATTTTATAATTTTTTTAAATTTTACCTTTCGCCTGCACGGAGAATCGAACCGAGGACCATACAGTTTGTAAGCCAACACACTATCCACTGGGCTACGTAGCTGTTATAGTCACCAGTAGACAATTATCGTTATAAGTTACATTTATATAGCATAGTTTGCAGCGCCCACGAGCCCATGCAAACATAACATTATTTAACAGAAACATGCATTTGTTAGCCACGTGGAGCAGTGGTTAGCATGTCTGCCTTGCATGCAAAGGGTCGTGGGTTCAATCCCTGCTCCGACCGAACATCATTTTTTTTTTTAATTTATACATTTGTATTTATACTATATAAAATTTTTATAATGAAACTTCGAAATGTGGGTTATTAAAGATCTACAGTCAGAAAAGAACAGTGCTTGATATAAACGTAATGGACATAGCTTTTTTATTTTATATTATTTTTTTATTGTAAAAATAACAATTTTGTAACAAAAAACTGTTTCTGGTATAAAAGTTTGAAATTTTGGAAGGAATTCAAAAACTTTAACAAAAGAAGAACGTGGTGTCGAGAATAAACATATATAAATAATTTTATAATATACACATGCATTTGTTTAGGCGTGAACAGTTTTTTTTTTACCAGCATTTAACACCATTTTAAATGCATTTAAAACTTATCGTGTTTTGTACTTAATTTCATTTTTTACCTTTAATACCGGTATTTTTTGCCTTTTACTTTTCTTTAATAATTCATTGTAAAGAAAAAAACTTATTCAATTGTTTTCGCTGCAAAACTCGAACTTGCCCGCTTTTATATTTGAAGGTGTCCGTCAACTCCTCTTGGACTACTTAATAAAGAGGAACTAAACTTTGTTTTTATACATTTTACTATTTAATTTTTTCAATATTTCCTCCTTTTTTTCATTTTTAATTTAATTGTGCCCCTAATGCCAAAATGATAAACAAAACACATGTCCACACATACATAAAATGCTGCTCTCAAGGCGAAAACACATGCTGTTTTTTTTTCAAATGTCTATTCTCTTGGTTCCGAATCTCTAATCTCTTTACTCCGAATACTCATTCTAATATTCAAATTAAATAATATTTAGACTTAAGCATATCAAATTTTTGGTCTTATCATAAAACAGTTTTCCGAAACAACATAACATACAACCGGTTTCACAGAAATTGCTCTCTTTTCATTCTCTCGCTGTGTTATGTTGATATCTTTCGTCAACCCTCCCGGTTTCCATCTCTATTTCTTTCTCTATACTCTCTCTCTCTCTCACTATCGCTCACTGAATAAAATATCACAACATATATATGTTTAATCGAAATTTGTAAATGTATATATGTTTACATTCATACATATTATTTTTATGAAACATTCATGTCCCAAACATAATATATTCTAACATATTAACATATGTGTCCCAAACATTTAATGTTAGTCTAGGAACATAACATGTTTGCACTTAAATATATTGTGTTAAAAAATTGTGCCCGAAACACATTTTGTTTATATCGGAACATATGAAAAACATATTTTTCTAACAGTGTAGTAAAAATTTAATGTAGTAGAATGTAATGTTGAACATTTTTCGGAATCTTCCGACCATATCTGGAATACAAATTTATAAAATAGTATAATTTCTTCTACATTGTTTGTATTACAGAAAAAGGTGCTAGGAACTAAAAAACTTCGTGGAAGTGAGAAAGATGTGAGGGAAAATGAAATTAGCCAGAAAATTTTTTTGAGTTAGTCTTTATGAAATTGTTTTTACATCCTGGAAAAGAATAAACGTTTATCACTAAAAGTATATACTTTTCTTCCAAATACACTTCCTTTCAACGAAAAGCAAATGAGAAACGAACTTTGTTTGTCTAAAATTTCGTTTGGGAGGAAAGAATTATTTTTTTGCGTGTTGGTAATAAAATGATTTCTATATGTATGGGATATATTGTCCAAATCAGTGATGAATACTGATATAGTTTAGGTTAGGTTAGGTTATGTGGCAGCCCGATGTATCAGGCTCACTTAGACTATTCTGTCCATTGTGACACCACAGTGGTGAACTTCTCTGATACTGATATAGGGGCAAAAATGTCTAGCTGAGTAAAATTATGAGATAGCGCTTCGGCCCAAAAATAAAATCCTGTGTCCGTTTCTAGTCCAAATGCTCCATTTTCATTTTAAAGAATTAAGAGGAGTAAGGATAGGTTAGGTGGCAGCCCGATACATCAGGCTCACTTAGACTTTTCAGTCCATTGTGATATTACATTGGTGAACTTCTCTCTTATCACTGAGTGCTGCCCGATTCCATGTTAAGCTCAATGACAAGGGACCACCTTTTTATAGCCGATTCCGAACGCCGTTCCATATTGCAGTGAAACCACTTATAGAAGCTTTGAAACCCTCAGAAATGTCACCAGCATTACTGAGGCTAACCATTGCACCACGGTGGAGTTTTGTTTATTGTTGTTGGAACAGTTTTGTTGTGATTTCATCCATTTTTATGTAATATGATTTGGTACTTTTGCTTCTATCCAGATCAATGAACTCCGCGACTAAGATGGGATGCGCCCAAATGTGATCTGGTGGTGAGTAGATTTAGCTGGGCAACAGAAAAGATGACGAGTGTCATGTGGTTATATATTGGTCAACGTCAGCTACGCTGCTATCACTCACTGTTAGATAGGAATTCAGCTGCTGCCCTTGCCTGATCTAAATTGGGCCAAAAGTACCCGTGGAAAGTCTCTTTCCTTCGGTGCTATGGGCTGTGGTCGGACTCCGAGAACCGGATTAACCTTGTCCTCTTGAATCCTATGAAGACCTGCCTGGTACGCTGCTTTATTTAGAGGCTCTCTTTTGTAGCGCTGGATCTCGGGCTCTAGATTATGTATATCAACTTCTACATTCCTGGGTGGTGGTTGTCCATCCATGAGACGGAGGTTTAGATGATTACTACGATAACTACCCAGGAGATACTGCTTTGACAACATGTAGTTGTGTCTACGCACAGGCACGATCTTTGTCTCCACATAAAGGTGATTCAGGGCTGTACTACGGAGACATCCAGTCGCAGTTCTAAGGGCAGCGTTCTGGCAAGTGTATTTTATTCAATTTCGTATCACATGTTTGAGGTGTCCACACTGGGGCTGCAATGTTTACCACTGACCGGTCAATTGTCTTATAGGTAGTTAACAAGTTTCTTTGTCCACACCGCAAGTGATGCCGGCAAGTGACTTGGGGACCTTGTTTATACCGCGGAGCTTATTACAAATTACAGTGGCATGGGCAGACGACCTGAGAAGGCTGTTGGATGAGACCCCGTAATAATGGGGTAATTTGTGATTGGAATCGTTTCGCCATCGGCAATAATCAACTGCCTGCCTACTTCTGCCGTCCATGTAGTGAATATTGAGGCTGAGGATTTGGTGGGGGATATCCTCAAATTTTTCTCATTGAAATAACTGATAAGATTAGCGAGGTAGACGTTTAATCGATTGCAGATATCATCAACATTGGACCCGGATGCCATGATTGTACACTTGTTTGCGTATGATACAATCTCTCTACGTCGTCAGACGGGGCTGGAATAAAGAATAGGGTAGAGGTTGAACAGTGCCGTAGATATCACCCCACGCTAGGGAAATCCCTGTTTCACTCTACGGGGTCTTGACTTCCTACACCTAAATTCCACGCTGGCACCCACACAGATAATTAGTAACCCAACGCTTAGTTCCTGCCGGTAGGGACGTGTTCTCGATGTCCTCGAAAAGTCTTGTATGGTTAACTGTATCGAATGCCTTCGATAGGTCAAGCGCCTCGAGGACCGTCCTGTGACACGGCTTGGGCTGATTGACTCCGCTATTTATAAATGCTGAAATGGCATGCAAAGCCGTGGAATCCATGTTTATGATTCTCCACAAGGTTGGGGAGGAGTAGTGCCTCAACTGCTTTGGATACGGCGAGAGAAGGGAAATCGGTCTGTACGATTCGCCCTTGCTCGATTCTTTTCCTGGTTTCAGTAGTGAAATAACCCTATCCATTTTCCAGACATGGGATATAAAGAGCGATTCCAAGGACAAATTGAGGCGTCTGGTCAAGTACTCAACTCCCAATATTCCCAGATGCTTCAGCATTAGCATAGAGATTCCGTCGGGGCCCAGCGCTTTGGATGGTTTTGCGTCGCCAAAGGTGACTGAAATACCATCATCCCTAGTAGAGGGGTTCAAGAGGGCTCTCACTGTTGACCACAACTGTGTCTAGGTTACATTGCTTTAGGTGCTCTAACCTATCGACTATCTTAACATACTTATCTATAGATTCAGTTTCCTGATTCTAGGATCAGGAAACAACAGGGTTAGCGCGATGGTGTTCATCCCGCTCGTCTGCGAGTCCCGCTGCGTCTGTTGGGAAGTTGGACCTCACTTGGGCAATTCGACCAGTTGGTATGAAGCGAGCGGCTGCTGCGTTGATGAAGCCACGGAACACCCTATGGGCAACATGAATATGGAAGGGGGAGTGGAGCTCACTGAAGCGGCGTGTATTCTCTGAATCATTTCCCTTTCTTTTGGTTGAAAAACTACCGGCGTTCAGAGGTTATGCTTCTTTCTTAGTAATGTAGAAATTAAAACAGTTTCGGAGACCATTTACTTTTCGCTCTATCACTCTCGCGGTGCTCGGATCACGTCGCCAAAGGTGACTGAAATACCATCATCCCTAGTAGAGATGTCCTCGAAAAGTCTGGTATGGTTAACTGTATCGAATGCCTTCGATAGGTCAAGCGCCTCGAGGACCGTCCTGTGACACGGCTTGGGATGATTGACTGCGCTATTTATAAATGCTGAAATGGCATGCAAAGCCGTGGAATCCATGTTTATGATTCTCCACAAGGTTGGGGAGGAGTAGTGCCTCAACTGCTTTGGATACGGCGAGAGAAGGGAAATCGGTCTGTACGATTCGCCCTTGCTCGATTCTTTTCCTGGTTTCAGTAGTGAAATAACCCTATCCATTTTCCAGGACAAATTCCAAGGACAAATTGAGGCGTCTGGTCAAGTACTCAACTCCCAATATTCCCAGATGCTTCAGCATTAGCATAGAGATTCCGTCGGGGCCCAGCGCTTTGGATGGTTTTGCGTCGCCAAAGGTGACTGAAATACCATCATCCCTAGTAGAGGGGTTCTTGAGGGCTCCCACTGTCGACCACAACTGTGTCTAGGTTACATTGCTTCAGGTGTTCTAACCTATCGACTATCTTACTTATCTATTGATTCAGTTTCCTGATTCTAGGATCAAGAAACAACAGGGTTAGCGCGATGGCGTTCATCACGCTCGTCTGCGAGTCCCGCTGCGTCTGCTGGGAAGTTGGACCTCATTTGGGCAATACGACCAGTTGGTATGAAGCGAGCGGCTGTTGCGTTGATGATGCCACGGAACATCCTATGGGCAACATGAACATGGAAGGGGGACGGGAGCTCACTGAAGCGGCGTGTATTCTCTGAATCCTTCCCCTTTCTTTTGGTTGATAAACTAACGGCGTTCAGAGGTTATGCTTCTTTCTTAGTAATGTAGAAATTACAACAGTTTCGGAGACCTTTTCCTTTTCTCTCTATCACTCTCGTGGTGCTCGGATCACGTCGCCAAAGGTGACTGAAATACCATCATCCCTAGTAGAGGGGTTCAAGAGGGCTCTCACTGTTGACCACAACTGTGTCTAGGTTACATTGCTTCAGGTGCTCTAACCTATCGACTATCTTAACATACTTATCTATAGATTCAGTTTCCTGATTCTAGGATCAGGAAACAACAGGGTTAGCGCGATGGCGTTCATCACGCTCGTCTGCGAGTCCCGCTGTGTCTGTTGGGAAGTTGAAACTCACTTGGGCAATTTGACCAGTTGGTATGAAGCGAGCGGCTGCTGCGTTGATGATGCCACAGAACACCCTATGGGCAACATGAACATGGGAGAGGGACGGGAGCTCACTGTATTCTCTGAGTCCTTCTCCTTTCTTTTGGTTGATAAACATCCGGCGTTCAGAGGTTATGCTTCTTTCTTAGTAATGTAGAAATTAAAAGACTTTCATGTAAACCATTTTTGTAAATCTGATTTAATGATTAGGATGGGAAATCGGACAACAAATATCTACATACCGATAGAAGGACAAATAGATAGATGGACACACAAATAGACATACATATAGAGATCGATTAATTGAACCAGGGACGATTATGAATGGATTATATAAAATCAGACAAGATATGTGAAAAGGTCTTCGATTTCAAGAATATATCTACTCACAGGCAAATGGACATCGATGAATCGAATCAGAGGGCGGTTCTGACCGATTAATAATAATATTTTAATATAATATTGTAAATTAGTTATATCTTTTTGTGTAGCTACCTTTTAGCATTAACCACTTTGGCATTACGAATGGTTATCAATTGTTGGGCAATCACTGACAGCACTTCGATATCAATGCGATTGAATTCATCAAAACAACACCAAGCCCCACACTGGGCTAAGCCGGAGAAAAATCTTCCCATCATTTTATAATCCAAGCCATCGGAGCAATTGAAGACCACACATTGTTTGGCCACAGATTTTGCTAAATCTTTGGTAGTTTCAGTTTTTCCAGTACCAGCAGGCCCTGCAGGAGCACCACCCAAATCCATTTGTATAGCTCCCATTAGGCATAAATAACAACGATCAGTTAGGGGTGTTAAGACCAAGACACCTCCTGCTCCTAAGTATTCATAATAGTAGGGTATATTAGCTGAAGCCATCCTTGAATAGATGGTCTCTGTCTCAATGGACCAATAGAAACGTAACATTTTCAACCAATCAAAATCGGATCTAACAGAGGAGAAACTTTATATTGTATTCCTTTATATATTTTCATACTTACGATTTCACCACTTCCTTTTCAATTAACAAGGATACTGAATCCTTAGCATGGACATCTATGGTAATCAAAGCAGTTAGAATTTTCCTTACCAAACTAGTTATGTTTTGTCGAGTGAGTGCTGCCAAAGCAGCTAAATTCTTTAGACATTTCATCTCGAACAGTTTCATTTCTCTTTTGATTTTACTTTCGCTCCATGTGGGTTGGTCCAATATATAATGAATATCAGCTGCCCATTGTTGTTGTGATATAGTCAATGATACCTGATTGGGATGATCCTGAAACCATTGATCTCTCTCTTTATGGGCATAACATTGATAACCAAAACGCATATCTCTCTTAACAGCCGCAAACATTCCTTCCTCCACCTTACTAAGCCATTCCTCAACAGCTCCTCGGGCCTTAAGGCCTTTTTGAAAGAGCAGTTTTTCTCCTTCGGGTGATATGAAGGCTAAAATATCATTGGTTGCTATTAGTTTACCAGTTCCATCATCTTTTTGACCAAATTCTAAGCGATGAATGGCATCGAAACATTTTCGCAAATGTGGTTGTACTGTTTGCGGTACACGAGTTTGAGCTAATATCTCTAAGAGTTCATCGTTCGAAAGGAAATAAAATCTGAAAAGATGGAAAGCAAAGGATTTCATTGATAATATCAGTGAGGGAAGAGTAAACTGAGACAAAGTCGACTATATACCATTAATCCCTTTACCACTTTGTAGACCCTATGTCGCCCCAATTGGCTTAATTTATGGGAGAAAATTGCATTCAAGAAATAATTCTTTGTAGTTTCACCATCGATTTCGCTTCTACTACTTATTCCCCTTCGTTTCCGAGAGATAAAAGAGTTTCTGATTCCAAGAGCATGGTTCTGTTTGCAGCCCAACGTAAACATGGCGCTCATTGCATTATTTTACTGAGGTGATATGTGGAATAGGTTAATTTGAGGATATCCGAAGCCAAATTTGAATTTTCTCTGTTGGAAATATGAGCGCCAAAAGTACGCAGACAGTTGAATGCTAAAACCAGTGCGATATTGACATTGAGCTACGCGTTAGAAACAAAAACCTCAAGTCACATGCCGAAAACACTTAGGTTGTAGATACACTGAGAAAAATATTTACGTGTTATAAAAGATTACACAACCTAAATTGAAGGATGCACAATATTAAGGTCAAATTTCTTTTAAATGAAATTTTAATTAAAAGACACTTTAAAAGCATTACTTCTAAATTTTTTTATTAAATTTAGGACACAAATTTTGAGAATTGGTGTCCCTTCGTTAAAGTTATATGTCTTTGAACTAAGGAAAATTTTTTTAAAAATAATGAAAAACATTTTTGAGTTAAACAAATCGTCATAAAATTAACTGAAATATGGAATCTATAGATTTAAGATACAAACGCTTCAAATATAGGCTAAGACTTATTTTGAAGATTTTGTAATTTTGTATTTTTTTTACTTGGAAGTATCTGTTATAATTCGGATTTTTAAACTACCATTCTACGTGAATTGAAGAAGCCGCATCTTTGATTTTCTTTGGCTCGGAATCAATACCAAAATCCTTAAGGCAAGGTCAAAATCTTTGGATTCAAGTAAAAATTTTTTTGAGTGTAGAGAGCCACAATGTTTAGTTTCGAGCAAACAGCAACAGTTCTGTGGTGGTTTATCCCCTCATTGATAAGAAAGAATTATCACAATGGACTGAATAGTCTAAGTGAGCTGAACAATTTCGGGGTGCCACTATACCTGATATAACTTAGGGTGATTACCAGTTTGTTAATGTATAACTATGCATTTTCAGTGTGACCATACATAAGAACAGCGTACACTGGTAGAAAAAGTTTCGTTATATTAATGAAATGTGTCATTAAAATTGAGCCAATGAAAAAAATTCATTGATATAACGAAAATTTTCGTTATTATAACGAATTTTCTGTGATTCAACGAAACGTTTCGTACTATTAACGAACATTTTTATTGTCATAATGAAAATGTTTCGTTGGCTCAATTTTAATGAAATTTTCTTTGTGTGTAGGGGTGTCTCCATAAACAATCTTCATGTGGAAAATAAGGTCTTTCCTGTACGAATTCAAATCAAAGAATTACTGGTTGGTCAATGAAAAACTACGCATCTTCAGTGTGACCATTCAGAAGGCTGATGCCAGAACAGCGACACCAAATGGTTGCTATCCCATATAAAGTCATGGTACCTTGACGCATTTAAGAGATACCAAACTGAAACCAGCTTGAACGAAAATTGAGGCAGCTCTTTGCGTGCCCTGCACACCTGATACCGAATTCCCTTCAGAGAATTTGTTTCAATTTTTATACCCTCCACCATAGGATGGGTGTATATTAACTTTGTCATACCGTTTGTAATACATCGAAATATTGCTCTAAGACCCCATAAAGTACATATATATATATATATATATATATATATATTCTGGGTCGTGGTGGAATTCTGAGTCCATCTGAGCATGTCCGTCCGTCCGTCTGTTGTAATCACACTAACTTCCGAACGAAACAAGCTATCGACTTGAAACTTGGCACAAGTAGTTGTTATTGACGTAGGTCGGATGGTATTGCAAATGGGCCATATCGGTCCACTTTTACATATAGCCCCCATATAAACGGACCCTCAAATTTGGCTTGCCGATCCTCTAAGAGAAGCAAATTTCATTCGATCCGGCTGAAATTTTGTACATGGTGTTAGTATATGGTCTCTAACTACCATGCAAAAATTGGTCTACATCGGTCCATAATTATATATAGCCCCCATATAAACCGATCCCCCGATTTGGCTTGCGGAGCCTCTAACAGAAGCAAATTTCATCCAATCCGGATGAAATTTGGTACATGGTGTTAGTATATGGTCTCTAACTACCACATCGGTCCATAATTATATATAGCCCCCATATAAACCGATCACTAGATTTGACCTCCGGAGCCCCTTGGAAGAGCAAAGTTCATCCGATTCGGTTGAAATTTGGTACATGGTGTTAGTATATGGTCTCTAACTACCATGCAAAAATTGGCCCACATCGGTCCATAATTATATATAGCCCCCATATAAACCGATCACCAGATTTGACCTCCGGAGCCTCGTGGAAGACCAATATTCATCTGATTCAGTTGAAATTTGGTACGTGGTGCTAATATATGGCCTCAAACACCCATGCAAAATTGGTCGAAATCGGCCCATAATTATATATAGGCCCCATATAAACCGATCCCCAGATTTGACCTCCGGAGCCCCTTGGAAGAGCAAAATTCATCAGATTCGGTTGAAATTTGGTACGTGATGTTAGCATATGGTATCCAACAACCATGTACAACAACGATTCATTAAAGTATATTCAGGATCAGTCTCGTCATAAAACCTGCCTGCCTGTTTACCTGATTAACCTCAATTCACAAGTACCGACACAGTCCCCTATAAAAAGCTTCGTTATATATTCTGGTTACGTGTGCGCAAGTGGGAAGTTCACATCTTTTCCAGTAGATATATCCCCCTAACCTAATCTAATCGAAATTTCAGCTCTATACCTCAAGCGTTGAATGCTAATGCTTTGGAAATCGTTCGTAAATCATTTTTGAATTTCACCAGTTCACATACCTTGGAAATACTACTCTCTTCACTTCCAAATAGGCCTCCAATCCTCTTGTTATTAAATCTAAAATTCGTGTATTCTCTTTCAACACATCATAGTTGTCTTTGGAGGACATGACGGGTAATGCCAATGAGATTTTCTTAGCTGTTCGAGCCATATCTTTGAAACTTTTGTCAACAACGAAAAACATTTTTGCCTCCTGGGGTAATTGACGTTGTATATCCGGTGAAGCAAAAATAGCTTCCAAATAAATCCATGAAGTTTGACAATCCATCCAGACCTCTGTAGTGAAACATTTATATAAAACTGTATTCAATATTCAACTTCATACTCACCTAATGTTCTGTCGAATTGTTCCAAATTCCTAATCCATTCATCAACTTTAGCCTTAATAGGTGTTACATATTTCGAAGCAGCTATGGTACTGATATTCACATTGGAATCATCGAGTATGGTTTGTAGTTCCTCTGTGCCAGCCAATATGAAAACATCTTTTTGATCGTGATGTGAGACCACTGAGAGTTCTTGCTCTTTCCAAACATTTTCCAATGATTTCAACATATTTTCCAATTGTGCTTCACCAGTTGCTTGCGAGGATATTTCCATTAAAGAGTTGGCAATTTCTTCATCAAAAGCCCTTACTTCTTCATAAGTGGAGATTAGAATATTTTCTTCTTGGAAAAATTTTCGACCCAAAAGTGTCTCAATTTCACTCCAATGGCGCTATAAGAGAATTTAGAAAATTTTTAAAAAATGTTTGGAAAACATGTTATGATCCAAAATTTACCGCTCGAAAATTGGGATTTCTTAAATATCCAATAACCGGAAGTTTGGATTTAAATTCCTCCGCCGACTGTTTCAATTCTGGCACAATATTATTGGGTGGTAAATATTTTTCATATTGCATGCAATTCTTAATGGT